>NW_026929639.1:0-39862 GCF_032062105.1 Saccostrea cuccullata | reverse complement strand
GTTCGGATTCCAGAGTACTTTTTAGACGGAGGCTGTATGACAGCCTACGGGTATTTTGAATGTCTTGCCCATGACGTAAATAATGAGGATTCACCAAGCACCATCTATCGGTGGAATTGTTTTCATTACCTTGGGAATTCTATTTTAGAGCGACTCTGAGTTTCACTGGTACACCGGCCGCCAGGATAGACATGGTCTAAAGCAAAGATCGCGTCACATACAAGTATAAACAAACAGTTCTACTTTTTCTAAATAAACAGGATTTGTCGAATATATTTAAAATGACGTGTATATCAATACATTTCATACGGAATCGGGTGAAACACAATATAGGGCGCATTTAGAATACCACATTGTTATACATGATTTTAAGAAATTTTATTTTCTTTACATGCAATTTATTGTTATTCATTTATAGGAATACTTATAAAGGACTTGTGTGCAAAATTTTGTTGATCTAGCCTGAACAGAATTTAAGTAAATGCAAAAAATGTACCCCAAAAATGACTTTTTTTCAGCGTTATGCGGCTGCGCTTTGAAATTACAGCATTTTTCAATTGAAATAATTGTTAAATATCATACATTTTCATGTCAATGATCATTATCAGACTTTAGAATTTATTTTACAAATTATTTTGGTGCTTGAATTTTCAGAATTGAATAACAACTTTTGAAGATATGAAAGAAAATGTAACAGGGGTGCAATGTTATACATTTTTCACATAATTTTACCCCTCTCATTTTGCCAAATAAACAAATGTCCATATTATTTAATATTTTGAGATTTCTGTCGAAAATCACAGTATTAATGCTCTGTTACTTACAGAAAAAAAGTTGGGTTATGTAAACGTAAAAAATTTCATCATGATTTAATGTGGAAAATTAAGTTTTTACAAAAAACTGTAGTGTCCGTAACCACTTAAATTCTGTGAAATTGGAAGGCTCTGTAAATATCTTAACAAATTTCCTAGAGAGGCATTTCATATAGATGCTGAGATGTGTTGTAATTTTCGTGATCATCACCACTGTTTCTCTGTTATGATCACAAATGTGGTTACGGACACTACAAAATCCTGTAGTGTCCGTAACCTGTACTTGAGGCAGTTTGAAACAGGCTGTGTTAAAACACTAATGCTAGTATATTCACAAGGGTCAGAGGTTTGTTTAACAAGTTAATCAATGTACTTCATTTTCTCCCTCATTTTGATAATGCAACTTATTTGGGAAACCCAGATTGCACCATTCCATATGTAAGATCCTTGGTGTTACATCACCTTGATATTGGCAGATGCTATTGACATCCTAGGATTTAAGTCAAATAACATTTCATTAATTTTTCATTGTTTAAGTCAACTGGTGTTAAATTTAAGAAAATCTTGTTGGAATTCCTCTATTTAAGGTTAAGTTTCATCATATTTTAAATAACGTGTATAGTGTAGTGTCCGTAACCCAAAAGTTGAAAAATGAATATCTTTATTTTTTTTCTCCATAAAATTTACGATAAATTTTTGAACCAGTGTATTATTAAATTAAGAGATAAAAAGGTATTTATTGGCTGGAATTCTTTTAGATTAGGTTTTTTCTTTACTGCTAGTAATTAAAATAATGACTGGACACCTAATATTGCCATAAAAATAGTTGACAATTATTATCATGAGTTACATAATCCATATTTCCTGTGATATATTGCTTCAATTGTCTAGTTGCTTATTATGTAATATCTTAAAATGTGTTAAATGGAAGTAAATTTGCATTCAAAATGTTAAACAGTAAGGAAGTAATTTGGTTACGGACACTACAAAAAATTCAAAAAAGAAAACAACTAAAATTACACCAATTTCAGATAAATTATTGTATATTTAACTGTTTGAAGAAAAATAGAATGCTTCATAGAATAGTTTTCTACTTGCACATAACACCTCTATAAAGTTACATGTGTATATATTTATTCGAAGTATATTGGTTATGGTATGCTTTTATCGGATGAAGTTGAGATCTGAAGAATTAAAAGATCGGTAGAAACTGAAACAAGAAATAAAATGCTGAAAAAAGTTAGGAAAAGGACTGAAAAACAAAAACTTCATCCTCAAGCCTGTGAAAATTTAAGTATTGTGTAGTGTCCGTAACCCTTAAATTTGGTTAATTGACTTTGTTGATCAGTGTACCTATATTCTAAATAGTTTTCATAAAACTTTAATGAATTAGAGAACTTTTCTTCTGCACTTCAGTTATATAGTTATGTGAAAAAAGGAAGTTTCAGGATTTCCTAAACTAGATTTTTTTTTTACTACTGGCATTAGTTCTGTAAGTAAATTGTTTTTACTTGAAACAATATCTAATTTTCATGCACTTTGTATTTAATAATCATTTAAATCTGATTTCTAATAGTTCAGAAGGTTATAAAATGTTTTTTTTTTTACCACAAACCAAAAGCCAATTATAAATATTTGGGTCTTGTAGTGTCCGTAACTTAATGAAGCTATCAAATTATTTTAGAAAATAATAAAAATGATATTTCCTTTTTTAATGGAAGTATTTATATTTCAACAAAGGCATAAAAAATGTTATTTATAAATAGTTTTTTCTTTATTCATATTGGTTTTAAAGAGTTCACATAAATTGAAATACTACCATTTTAAACAAAAATGAACGAAGCAAGAACTGTTTTCATTTTAAAGTATAATGCCACCTTTTTTAGTACAACTTTTGTCCATATTTTGTATTTTTATATGTTGTTTGTTTGTGAGCAGTTGAAAAAATTAAAGTTTATAAACAGTTTTCAATATTTATTTCAAAAACAATAACACTTGTAGTTTCCGTAACCTGTGTAAATGAGGTTATTATCAGCTTGTAAAAAAAACAAAGTTCTAATGTGAATTTCACAAAACCGTTTATGTTTCAGATCCTTGAGATAATCTACTTTTTAGAAAAAAAAAATGTTGGGCCAAAATAACGACATTAATTTTTTACCCTCAAGTGCAACCTTAATGTTCCCTTTATTGTGTTTCACCCGAATATGTAAAAAAAAAAATGTGATTTACTATTAATTTTTTATCAGACAGAATATAAGGAGATTTTGTTCCAACAGACGATGATAAAGCGCGCTTTACAATATGCCGAGCCTTTTCCCACCGATTCTCACACAAAAACAAGAACGAGAAGAAATGTAGTGGCGGATCTAGAGGGAGTTTGGGGGGTTTTAACATCCGTGGAGAGTGATCGAGAAGCCCCACTTATCATTTGCTTGTTTTATTAAAGGAAAAAATATCTCTAGTTACAGATAAGTTTAAACTTTAGTTTTGTATTTAATTGTAAAAACTTCCACCAGAATTCGCTTGTATCAAACTGAGTGTGGAGACGCAGATGACTATATGTAATGTACCTGTATAATGTATTGAAGAAAATTCCACAATGTCGCATGCAAATGTTTTATGTCACAGGGATAAATATAAGATATTTTAATAACAGATCAAACATTTCAGTTTCAATGGAATTTTTTGTGCTTGATTGCTGTTTGTAATCTCATTTTTCATTCCTTTTCTAATTTCTTCTTGAAAGGACAGATAAATTGGTTTGCGGCCGATTTTTGATGCTTGCGTCAATAGGTTTCTTGTGAGTTTTGTAACCTGACAAGGATCGATGAATAAACAAATGCATACACAATATTTGTATCTGTTGGAATATTTGTAGTCTAGTTTTGAATTGTTTATTTGATATGTATAATTTTAGGAAACACATGAAAATAAAGTTACACTTTCCACAAGCGGTTTGAGTGTTTGGCGTACCCTCACATTGGATAAGAGAGAAACAAACGGCAACTCTGATATAGAGATCAATATGCATCTGTTACGTTTGACCCTTGGTTACAACCCAAATCTTGGTTCATAGGATTTACATGATTTATCACATAAGTTCCTGATTAATAATTAAAAATTATATCTTCTGAAATAAGTTGTCTTATTGTTATATCGTTTATCCTTATTTGCATTTGATACTTGTGTTTTACCTCTCTCACATCTCAAACTTTAATTATTTTTTATATACAAGATTACATGTATTTCTTATCATTGGTATTCGTGTCAATTTTTTACCCTACATCATTGGTAAAGTGATTGTTTTAACAGAGTGACTGACAAATCATAGTTATATATTTATAACTTTTTCTCTACATAATTTGTAATCATGTCGCATTGTTAATGATTGTTTTAAACAGATAAACTGAAAAGGACATCCATTTCCACTGGTATACGAGTAAAGAAAGACGTTATTTCGGTTAAATCTGTCATATGATATAATACTACATTTAATACTTCTAGAAATATTGGTTGTCAAATTTGTCAAGAAATATCTTTATTATTGTAAGGAATACTCTAGTTCTCCAAAAACAAAAACTTGTGAAATAGCAAGTCTTATGAATTTTTTTGTTCTGTTTACATAAAGTAAGAAAGCATAATATTTTATTCCACTCAAAAAATTGTGTTCTGGCACGAACATTTATTGCATGTTAATGAAGTTGTATTACTTAAAAAAAAATATGTTGCTTTATTGCAACCACTATTGAAATAACGACCACTATTGAAATAATTATATCAATAGTGGTTGGGAGTGCATTTCAATAACAAACATAGGTGATAACCACTATTGAAATACAACCACTATTGAAATAATTATATCAATAGTGGTTGAGAGTGCATTTCAATAACAAACATACTAATAACCACTATTGAAATACGACCACTATTGAAATAATTCTATCAATAGTGGTTGAGAGTACATTTCAATAACAAACATAGGTAATAACCACTATTGAAATACGACCACTATTGAAATAATTATTTCAATAGTGGGTGAGAGTGCATTTCAATAACGTTAACAAACAAAGATAGTAACCACTATTGAAATACGACTACTATTTATGTAATCATTTCAATAGTGGGTGAGATTCATTTCAATAACAAACATAGGTTGCAACCACTATTGAAATAATGTTTATTTTTTAGATAAAAATTTCGATATGGTTAAAATTATTGATTTCAATAGTGCTTTGAACAATGAATCCAGTATATATTGAAAAAAATAGTTCAAAAGTTGCTGACGCAGTGCAACTTTTCGTTCAATACTGGTAGTTTTTCAATAGTGGTTGAAACCTATATTTACTATATTGAAATGCACTCTCACTCACTATTAAATAATTATTTCAGTAGTGCTCGTATTTGAATAGTGGTTGAAAGTTATGGTTATTATATAGAAATGCACTCCCACCCACTATTGAAATAATTATTTCAATAGTGGTCGTATTTCAATAATGGTTACTATGTTTGCTATTGAAATGCACTTTCAACCACTATTGATATAATTATTTCAATAGTGGTCGTATTTCAATAGTGGTTACTAACTATGTTTGCTATTGAAATGCACTCTCAACCACTATTGATATAATTATTTCAATAGTGGTCGTATTTCAATAGTGGTTATTAGTACGTTTGTTATTGAAATGCACTCTCAACCACTATTGATGTAATTATTTCAATAGTGGTCGTATTTCAATAGTGGTTACTAACTATGTTTGTTATTGAATTGCACGCTCAACCACTATTGATATAATTATTTCAATAGTGGTCGTTATTTGTATTCATAATGGGTGCCTCAGAAAGATCTTGAGGATATTTTGGCCAGCAAAAAATAACCAACAAAGATTTGCATGAAACAACTAAAACAACAGACATGAGGACCTTACTAGTAAAATACAGATGGAGGTGGATAGGCCATGTCTTGAGAAAGCCCACAGATGACATCACAAGAGTGGCACTCAGATGGACCCCAGAAGGGAAGAGAAGGAAAGGCCGACCAAAAACAACATGGAGGCGAACAGTGGAGAAAGAACTAAAGGAGATAAATCTCACCTGGGGAGAGGTGGAGAAGATTGCAAAGAATAGAGAGGAATGGAAATCCCTAGTCCTTGCCCTATGTGCCTCCGGGTGCAACAAGGACTAGGTAGGTAGGTAGGTCGTTATTTCAATAGTGGTTGCAACATTGCTTTCTAGCTAGGTCACCCCATTTTGTATCACAAAGGTTTAAGACAAAATGTACTATATTATGTTGTTCATGTCCAATTATCTGGCTGCTTCTTTTTCCATGTCGGCTCATATCATAACATTATTACAATAAGGCCGAGAAATTTTGATTTTTGTAGCTGTTACATGTCATAATTATGTTAACAGTAGGTCTCTGTGACCTATAAATAAGATATCTTGAAATATGGAAACTCCTGACTGGCTGTGGCCCAGTGCTGAATCCAGAAATTTTGAAAAAGAAGGGACCAGTTTGAGGTCAGGGGAGGGGCCCACAGCCACAATTAAAAACATTCATCAAATATTGTGTATTTTGGACTCAAAAGGGAGGGGGCCTAGGGCCCCTTGTAAATCCGCCAGTGGGCTCATGTCTAGAACAGACTAGACCTATATTCATCAAACCGGGCCTGGGGGCATAAAACTTAGACAAGCTCACTTTTGATCTCAGTCTCACTTTTCCACTATATATTCCTTAAGTGAGACTGAGATAAAAAGTGAACCCGTTTAAGTTTCATGTCAATCAGGCCTGGTCAATTACTGTTTCTTACGTTGAAGGATTTAATATTGAAAGTATTTGATCTAAATAACAGTGAACTTTAATCAAGGTGAAGTTTACATAACAAAGATGAAATTATAATATCCCAACAACCTCATGAATATTGGAGTATCCTTTTAAAAATGTTGAATTGAAAAAAAACTACACATTATTCCTCATAATATTCTTTACAGCAATGTATGACAAATATATTTCTTTTGTGTTCTCTAATAACTGAAGCCTCCGTCTAACAGTACTTTCAGTACTTTGATTCTTATCCTTGAGATACAAATGAACGAGGATAACATTTGATTATGAATTAATAATACTTATGATGATGTCCCATTTCTCTATATAGAAGATTAAATATTCGCTTTAGCAGAATAGAAATACTTCCTTAGTTGTAGCAAATATTTGAGAATAGACCCCTTACTCTTGAGATTTTCTTGTCAAATAACTTAGAATTTCGGGCTCTTTTTTTTTTTTTTTTTTTTTGCTAGCAAAAATCTCGCCTATCGCGGGATATTTTTCTTAAATACATGCAACAGCGATTGAATATATTTTTGAAACTTTCATCTTCCATTTTTATAATACAATGTCTAGGTAACATTCAGGTTTATCGAGAGAGGTTTTTTATTTTAATTATAAACTTGGAATTTCATCAAAACTTACACATTCCATCTTAATAAACCAAAACCTGATATAGCTTACCCTTTAACTAAACCGGGTATAGAGTTCCACAAAACCCTATACTGGGTGGAGATGTTACCATCTCATATTCAAGTGCACGGTACCATCCTTCCTCTAGATATCTGTCGCAAAGTGGGGCAGCGTCCTGTGCAAAAACGGGACTTCGTTTAGGTATATCCGTAAGAATTTTGTAGTTTCCTCTTAAACATGGGTCAATGGATAGTATACCTTTAAATGTGTCTTTTCAATTGTTGATGCGTTTTGTTTTATGTGAAATATTTAAAGAAATACTTCAAATTTTAACCATTTTTAACGGAGTTTTCAGAATATGGAAAAGATGACGCATTTCATAAAGTTATAATGTTCAATTATTTCACAGTCACCAAGGGTCCAAGTGATGAATACTGCATTGTTAACCAAAGCTCAACAGTTTCAATTTTTCTGAAATTCATATAGCCGAAAAGTTCCTAAGTGGCTCTTGCTCTTTAATAAGGTTTTGAATGTAAGATCTATGACGAAGTCAATAAAATCACGTGACAATATACTTTTTATAATTCTGAAGCATAAATCTTACTTATGATATTAATAAGCAGTATACACGACGTGATGGTTAAGGGCAGCACAATGTTTGTAGCCTTTGAATGATCTACAAAATAGATATAACGTGTAAATGCTACATTAAAAAAAATCGGACAATGTTCACTGTCCAATCTGGAAAATGAATATCCGAAGTTTCAAGATCATGGTTAAAAAAGAGGGAAAACTGAGTAACTTTTTGTAAATTAAGAATTACGCATTGTCATGATCATGGCATATGTCATTCATACAAAATGTAGCTTGAAATCTGAATAAAATTAATGATCAACTTTTTTATCAATGTAATTAAAAGAGTAACGTTGTTAAGCATTCAAAAGGTGGTATTTTATTCATGATGAAAAGTATATCTGATTTTTTTTAAGGTAAGGCAATTTTCAAAAATTGTAATCCTATTTTATAAATAATAAAATCGCATTATAAATATAAAACTTTGGTCCTTAGATTAAGTTCAAGATTGATTCAAAAAAGAACTAGATGATTACATCATCAGTGCGTTCTAGTCCCTGATGATGAAGCAGGTAAGTACATTGTCTTCGTTTGTAAGGTTCTTTATATAAATTTGTATTTTAGAGGAACTTGGATTTGATTCTACAAGCAGTAATCCAACTTATATATAGTTCCCTTTCTAAGGAAGAAATTCTTCAAAATCGTAGGACACTGTCAATTTTAGATATTCTTAATATACCAAAAAACCAAATTGAATTTGAACTTCTAAATATATCCTGGAATAAGAAACCCCATAAGAAACCTTACAAACAAAGACGCATAGCAGGTTTTAGTAAATTTTCAACTAAATCTTTTTCTTTACTCCTCACTAAGATATTAAGGCGGGATGCCACACCAACTTTTTATTTTATAGATCGATATTAGCTCTTAATTATTTTGAATTAATTTTTTTGTATTTTTTCAAAGAACTGAAAAAATATTCATATCCAAGTAAGTTGTTTTCGAATTAATGTAGGTCACTCATCAGCTTTTTGGAAAAGTTCACGCAGAACCTATAACTTCAAAACTATTTATCAAAATTCAATTTTTGTAACATATTCAATTTCAACAATGTTAATGTTTTAACATTCAACAAGAAAACTGCCCAAAAAGCTACGAAGAAGCAAGATTTGTGAGGGACTATTTTTTTGTCGTGGAAGGATATTTAGCAGATAATTCTGCAAATCTGCACATTTATCAAATTTAATATCGTGGACTTTTAGCCACGCATACTTTTACTCGGAGAATATTTTCCATTATGATATTGCTTGGAATATTTAATATAGGTCTTAATTTATATATTTAGGACAAGCTTACACCTTCCTTCAACAAACTTTGCCAAAAAATGAAGATAAAGAAAAAAAATTATAAAAAAAAAAAAAAAAAAAAAAAAAAAAAAAGATATGTGAAATAAATCAGTATAAAATCAACACCATTTTTTGCCTGAAAATCACATATTTTGACCAATATTTCAAAATTAACATCACTGACCCCATCTTTTTCTTTCATTATTTGAAAGTACTCGATACTTGAGTCTGATCAGCACTTAAGTCGTAAAAGGACTGATTTAAGAAAATGTTTTATTGCCTTTTTAGTTTTTAATACCCCAAAATATGTTACTTTTTAGTGCAAAAAGGTCACACAATAATTAACGCGCATTAATTTACAAGATTTTTTCAATGATAAATATTATTCAAAATGTTTTACGTAAAATAAAATAATATTTTTTGCCATTGTTACATCTGATAAAATATAATAATGGTTTAAGTAATTAACCAAAGAGTTAAAATTTAAGTGCAAAAAGGTCAACTTCATTGTACCGTAGATCAGTAAGATGAACACTGATCCTCTATTTTCTCTGTGAATTTGAGTCACTCTATATGTGTACTTATCCAAAATATACTTCTCAATAAATCCTTGATTTAACAAATTTCACGACTGACAGACCTTTAAAGTTTGCTGTAAATGAATGCATAGTATGAATATCTTATAAAATATGTAAAGAAAGGCTGGTTAGACTTTTTAATTCTGTTAATAAAAATATTTATGAAAATAAAACATATTATTTGTGTATATTTTTTAAACCTATGGTTAAAAACACCATAAAACTAGTAACAACATGTTACAACATGTTTGTCAATCATATTCTAAAAAGAAATTGAAACGAGATTGAGAACTTTAGAGAAATTATTTTTTAAACATTTGGACCTAACCCTATCAAAATTAAACTGATCCCGATCAAAATTAAAACAAAATGAATAAAAAGCTAATTTATTGCCTCTTTATGTATTTACAATGCAGAAATCTATTTTATTGTCAGGTTCAATAATGTTTTAAGCCTTATAACACCAAATCAGACTAGTGTTGTTGGGGAAATGTTATTTATTTCCAATAATTGTACAAAAATGGTTAGGATCGGTTTAATTTTGATCGGGATTGGCCAAAATTAAGAAAATTAATTTCTCTAGAATTTGGCTATTTCGTTTCAATTTCTTTTATAAATATGATTAATGAACATGTTCTCCCCAGTTGTGACAGGTTTTAAGAAGATTTTAATCACAAATTAAAAAAAAATATTCACAAATTATGCATCCTATTTTCATAAATATTTTTTTATTTTAAAAAATTTAATATCTAAACGGCTTTTCTCTACATATTTTATTAGATATACAAGTGATGCATTCATTTACAGCAACATTTTTTTACAAGAAAGCATCTAATTTGGAAAATAATTTTTTGAATTTTCTCTGAAAAAATACAAAAAAAAAAAAAAAAAAAAAAAAAAACACATATAAATTATTAAGTGCTAATGTCGGGTTTCCAATGCTGAAACCATTGTTTAAAAAAGTTGAGTCAGAGATCTATAAAATAAAAAGTAGTGAAGGAGAAACTTCAAGGGTATTGTGCAACATTATATTCAAGAAGTGGTGTAAATCATATATGAATACTTAAAATTTCAATGGAAGTTTTGGACGCTTTGAAATCACAGGAATTTACCAAAATCAACAGCTAATCACTTTTCAACTTTATGCAAAACAATTTCCCACGATAAATAAAAGTCAAGGCTTTTTGATATCATTGACAACTGCTTTCTCAATAAAAATGGAACTCGTACATTTACTTACCTGGTCATTGGTTATTTGCAAAATGATTGTGTTAAAAACTATTCTGAATGTACACCCAAGTACTCTGAAGTTGACATCTAAAAGATGCTTGAGTTTTTAATTGACAATATCTACGAGGGGCGTTCAATAAATAATGTCATCAGGGCTCGGAAAGAAACAAAAATCGCTTTTGTATGATTTCATCTTACATGTAATGATTTAACTAAAATATTCTCTTTTAATTAAAAGACATGTCCGTAACATTTTTATTCAATTTCTAATTGTTTTTAGAACACAGTTTTGAGTATGACCCTTCGTATACTGGAAAATGGCAGATCCTATGACTGTGCTTGTTTTTTTTTCTTTCTGAAAGATGTTTTCCTAAGTTTGGGAAATGAAACAAGTCAAAGATTGAAAGATCTGGCGAATATTGTTGATGTGACAAAACATTAACTTTTTTGTTTACCCCAAAACTCCTTTACTTTTCATGGCCTGTGGGTTTGGACGCTGTCAGGAAGAAATTTAATGCAGTGAATTCCTCATTCTGTTTTCTTCCTCTCATAAACCTTTCAATTTTTTGGCAAATATTTTGCTTACTAGACTCCTCCAGAAATTGAACTGCCTCCCTATATATGTATTTGAACAACAAGACCGCTAATATTTAAGAAAATAGCGTATAAAACTGTTTTTGTGTTCTTGCAAATTTTTGCTCTTCTTAGGCCTTTGCAGTTTTGTCAAGTACATGTTATTCTAAATTTGTTTTGAGGGTTTAACACAAAATGGATTCTAGTTTCATGATCTGTTTTAATTTCAGAAAAACGTGGATAAGAACAATTTTTGATTTTTTTTTAAAATAATTATTTAGATTTTCTACACGCTCTCGTTTTCACTCATATTTATAAATATAGGGTGACATTTGAGTTTTAAACTTTTTACAATCAAATGTTTCTTTAAAACAGTGTGAACTACCCCTGATATGATGTCTATCAAATTTCCTATGTAACTTAATTTCAATAAAACATAATCTGTGATAATTCGTTGAAATATCGCTAATATACATTGGTTGTTGTATGTCCTTGTTGACAAGGAGGGTACCCATTTTTGATGACCATTATATAATTTTTGTTAATAGAAGTCCACCCGTTCATGTGTGTATGAAACAGACATAAGTTGCTGTAAATTTCACATATTTCAGTTAATATATTTTTGGGAAATTAACAAGTTTTACAGCAGCTTTAATGACGCGTTCAATTTTACTCTAATTTACTGATTCTTGACCATTCATTTTTAACGCAGTGTCTCGAGTAGCCCTTGTTTTCCAGCTTCCCACAATGAAATTATGCGATGAAAAGTGGTCACATAAACTGTTATCAATTCATTAAAGATTCAATAATTAGAAAAAGTCAAGCTTAATGTCATATGATTTCTATGTTGTATGTCATGGAGCTGATGACATTATTTATTGAACGCCCCTCGTATGTGGTTTTTGAAGACGATGTCTTCCAGCAATCTATTGGAATTCCCATGGGTACCAATTGCGCTCCGTTTTTAACAGACCTGTTTTTGTTTTAATTTTAAGCAGATTTTGTCCAAAATCTTAAACTTATAAAGAAGGAAACTCTTGCTACAACCTTCAACTCGATATTTAGATATTTCGACGAAGTATTGGCAATAAGCAATGGTGATTTCCATTCTTATGTCGATACGATATACATGTATCATGGTGAGCTTGAGATAAGAGGCACCACAGAGTCTGACACATCTCTTTCAAATCTGGATATTTTACTTGAAAAAGACGTTTATGGTAATCCAACAACCAAGCTATAATAAATGTGATACTTTAACTTTAGAATCGTCAACATCTCTTACTTGTGCAGCAATATACCTTCATTACCTGCATACGGAGTTTATCTACTCAATTGATTCGATACTAGAGGGTGGATGGCTAAGGTACAACCATTCAAAATCAGATTATTCATTTTCTCAGACAGCATTTCTGAGGACAGATTATTTTCCATCTGTCAGAGCCCCCTTTTTCAGGTAAGTGGCTCTCTTCAAACAAGAACGCAAATTTCAAAAGCACCCGGATTATCTCGCATTTTTCAACACGATACAGGCTAAATCTTAACGAAAGAATTCCTTCTTAACAAAATTTTAAAATATACATTCCTCGGATACAATACAAACTAGAGGTACTGTGAGCAATGAGTTCACTAAATGATATCCACTTGCCTCCCACATTAATATAATGGCAGTGTCCATGTTTTGCAATGGAAACCCAAAATGTGTGTAGGATCAAAACGTTAAATAGGAGGTGCACAATGATAATATGTAATAAAGATTCAGTGAAAGTCTTATCAAATTTCATTCGATGGAGTTGCAGATAAGAGATGGGTACCCCAGCGCGTAATAGATTTGAGGACATCCCAATTACTATTTACACTCCCGCTTTTCAACCGGGAGTTAAAATGAAAAATTATTGAATACATTTAAGAAATTTAGCAATATAAATAAAAAGTTTTGCAATATAAATAAATAAGACATTTTGCATTATAAATAACAAATTATGCAATGTAAATGGAAAATAATAGAATAGAAATAAAAATTATACAACACAAATGAACAATTAAGCAATACAAGTGGAAATGATTGAATATTGCAACGTTTGACATGCCATACCATTTGTTATTGCTTTAATATGATTTAAATGTGTATTCTCATTTGCAGCAAACATCTGAAACAAATATGTTAAATGTTAATGTAATCTGATGGATGAGAAGGCTTGTAAATGGAAGGGCTGTAATTCACCTGAATATATCACCCATGATGGAACTCTCCCTGAAGCGTTTTTTTTTTTACGCTTAAACACTGGAATTCCCATGACTATCAAAGTTTATTCTTATATATCAATTATTGCGTAATTTATGTATTTTTTTTAATTTTGTGTGTCGAAGCTGCATTTATAGTAATGTTCTTAATAATAAATGAAGATCTGAAATTAAGATATCTGTATCATACAGCAAAAGATTTGTGAAAATTATGAGAAACTCGAAGATATGACACTTAAACTGCACTGTAAAGCATGAAAAGACTATACAATAAAAGTACCGAAACAATATGTTTTGTGAAACACTGATGCCCCCGTATGGCAACATAGCGAAGGATAATTTTTTAAATGCAAATTGAATATATTGGTACCAAAAGTAGGGTATTCTCACTGGAAATACAATTGTGAAATATTAGAGTAGTCCAAGGTTAATTTTTTTATAAGTTCGGAAATCTCCAAGGTCAAAAGATCAAGGTCTTGTTATCAAATAAAAGGTCTTGTCACATGGATCCAAGATGTAAAGTATGAAAGCACTAGCCCATACCCTTGAAAAAGTTTGATTTTTGAAAGTAGATCAAAATACAAGTTCAAAGTGTCCAAGATCTTTGCATTAAATGAAGGGTCTTCTCACCAGAATTACATGTATGAAGTTTGAGAGCACTAACCCTTCGTGTTCAAAAGTTATGGCCAAGGTAAACTTTTTTCATAAGTACTAAAATCCCCAAGGTCAAGTTCAAAAGTTCAAAGTTGTTGGAATCCAATGAAAAGCCTTGCCACAAACAATACATTTGTTAAGAGTGGAAGCTCTAGTTTTAACCGTTCAGAAGTTATGACAATGAAAAAAAATAGGTCAAACTCCAAGGTCAAAGGGTCAATGGTCTTGCTATGAAATGAAAGGTCTTGTCACAAGGGTTAAAAATGTAAAGTACAAAAGCACTAGCCCTAACTCTTTAAAGTTATGGCCAGGGTAAACGTTTTTGCATAAGTACGGAAATCTCCAAGGTCAAAAGATCAGGGTTGTTGATAAATCTTAGAAATCTTTAGTTGACAATCTTGCTTAAATGTATCTGATTCAAAGATGTGTCAAAGATTGTGTGTAAAGTTTGTGATGTCTATTATGAAATGATTCGCATTTCTTTTTCAAATTATTTGTTTATTATTCATGTATATTTTTAATGGTTGCTTCCTGATTACAATTTTTCTATCAAATATGATCTTTTTTAAATAGAAAAATTCAATTTTTAATAAAATCTGAAAGTAACCCCAGACAGTCATTTAAGGAGGCTGGGGGTAAACAAATTAACAACAAATAAACCACCAGATTTAACCTATTTTTTTAGATAAGGTATCTTAAGCTGTCAACTATCATTTGGCAAAGAAAAAATCATACATTTTAGATTTAAAATTTGATCATTTTTGCATATCTTTACATGGATTTCTTCTTTTAAAGGAGATCAAAATAGTTTGAAAATGGCTGCCACACCCCAGCCTCTTTAATAAATAAATCCTTTGTCAGTGCTAAAAGGTCAAGAAAAGTGGAATTGGTATATAAATAACCTATATCTCGTTAATTTGTGTTGAAAGGTATATATTTTAATCACTTTTCGTCATTATTTGCCCATGTTCTTCATCATATTGAAGAATGAAGACTTTCTGACAAATACTTCTGAAAAATATTTACAAATTTAGGATGGGAAATTGACTAATAATTGTAGAGTTCAAACGGCTTCATTTTTAGCTCACCTGAGCAAAAGGCTCAAGTGAGCTTTTCGGATCACATTTTGTCCTCAAAAGGGGAGATAACTAAGAAAAGACAAATCTTATTGTGGGGTCATTAAAAAAATCTTCTCAAGAACCACCGTACCAGAAAAGATCAAACTTATGTGGAAGCATCCTGGGTTAGTGTAGATTCTCAATTGATCAAATCATGACCCCCGGGGGTTTGGTGGGGCCACCATAGGGAATAAAAGTTTTACATAGAAATATATGGAAAAAAAAATTTAAAAATCTTCTTTTCAAGAACCGCTAGGCCAGGAAAGCTAAAACTTATGTTGTAGTATCCTGTAGTAGTGTAGATTCTAAATTGTTCAAATCATGGCCTCCGGGGGTAGGGCAGGGCCACAATAGGGAATTAAAAGTTTTACATTGATATATATATATAGGAAACACTTTAAAAATCTTTTCGGTAACTACTGGTCCAGAAGTGCTGAAACTTATGTGGAAGCATCCTGGAGTTATGTGGATTTCAAATTGTCGAAATTATGACCCATGTGGTTGGCGGGGGTCACAATATGTTTTACAAGGGGAACATTTTGTAAAGAACAACATGGTCAAGAATACTCAGTTGAGCAATGTTTCCATGGGCCTCTTGTTTGCTTTTTCATATTCTCCTTATGATAAGTACCCCTTATAATGACTGACAATGTGAAGTCGCAGTATATGTAATTACCATTACAAGTTTCACAGGCTTTACTACATTCAATAACAAAGAAACATGTCATGTGCTTTTAACTGATTTTAAAATAAGTGAGTGCTAATTTATCATTTCGAAAAGTGTTAAAATCTTGTGACAAAGACTTTTCAGACAGAGGTTCTACCTTAAGACTTATGGAAAGGCCTGAATGTTAAATTTCCTTAGATTTGAACATTTTTTTTTTTAAAAATGGAATTTCAAAAATATTTTTGTATGTTTGATTTATAATAGTGCATGGATGTAAATATTCCCAGGAGTATTCTTACAATTGGTATTTTGGCAATGTTTAAATGTTTAAAATAAATTAATCCAAAAAGTTAAAAATTAAATGCATTTAAAGAAGAGGGTTTGCAAATATGAAATTGCATCAATAATCCCAAATGCAATTAACAGAACTTTATCCTTTGAAATAAAGCCATAATGACCTGAATATACGAGGGTTGATCCAAAAGTAATGTCACAACTTTGATAAAATTGCTATAAATCGACGTAAAACAAAAAAAATTATACATGATGGAAGTTTTATTTATTTCAAATCAGGCCTGAATAATTCAGAGGAATCTAATGTTTACGTTCTAAAATATAGGATTTGAAACAATGTGCGTTTATGGTAGTCGCCGCACCTAAATATAACGTCATATGACGGATATGCGCTGTCATGTTTTTTAATGTTTCCCCTTCGTTTCAATAAAAGAAATTGTGATTCGCAAACACTTTCACCAATTTCACTTTCTTTAAGAATTCATGGTGCCATTTTACATCTGTACACTGATCATTCTTTACATAATTTAGCCTTCTGTCAAAATTTTTTGAACAGTAGCATATGAAAAACTTGAAAATTCACGTCATTCTATTCGTGTGTCGTTTTAAACAACGTCAGACACCATTAAACGTTTCCATCCGATCCCCTATGCTTCGGTCTTGTCCTTAGCTGATCATTCAATACCCATCATCCGCCCAAAATTGCTGAAACTATCTATAAAGAAGTCTCTTATTTACATTCTTTATTCTGTTTGTCTGATTAATTAACGTAATTGTCGCTAGTGATGATTCCCATATTTTGAAGCAAAAATGCTTTACAATTCGTCGAGCTGTAATCTCTCATTTCGTCAATCCCTTTCTTCAAAATTCAACAAAGTAAAACAACAATGTTTATGATCACAAATACCAATGCCATTATTTAATTTTAAATTAAAACTAAAAATGACGTGAATTGTGCCTTATAAAATATTGGGAGATTACGTGCTTTTTAAGAATCTCTTTAATGTGTTTATCTTTTTCATTCTGAGAAAAAACAAGTATATACTAAAAAAACGTCAGAGATACTCAAGCTGTAGAAAGTGAACTAGGAAGTGTCATTAATATCCTATAATGATATAAAATGAGGCCTAATGAGTTCAATCTTCTGTTGAATTAAATACATGTACATGAAACAAAACTCATATATTGAATTTAATAAGAATAAAAACAATTAATCGTACTACTTTTTAAGATGAATTTACGTTACTCATTTTCAGGAATATTTTATAGAGCATAGTGGCCGTTTCATAATTTAATGAAATATTTTTTATGTTGATATACTTCAAACTATATATACGGTTTTTTTTATTATCATTTTTGCTTAATGAAGTATATCGATCACAATTTAATATACATCAATCCAAATAGTTAATTATAAGCCTACAGGTAGAAAAGTTTTTCAAAGTGGATTGGGGAGGTGGGGGGGGACTACCGAGTCCGGGTTCCAAAAAATCCACGTGATCAAGGGTTCATCTGTGCGGCATGTATAACACATATTTCGTACGAATCCAAAAGAAGTTATATAGGTTCCGTTACCAAAGCTGAAGACAACTAGTGCGATATTTTGAAATTAGAAAAAAACGTACGGGGGAGAATTTAACATTAATGTTGTGTTATTATTTGACTGTCACTCAAAGTGCACACACATCATTCAGGCCCGTGAGAAGCAATTTCAATATGGGGGGTACAACCATACATTCTCTGGCAATGCATAGTAGAATTTGTTAACGATGGGGTAACCTGTGTCACCTTTCAGATTAAACGGTGGACTCGCCCAAAGATGCTTTGTCGGCGTCTGTGAAAGTTACCTGACATTCCTACGCAAAGGAAAGCACGAAATCTATGTGGCTGCGGAGCTTTACTCATTGTTCATTCGCCATAAAAAGGAATCCGACATTTTACGCTTAATATCTTTGAATATACAGACTTTTTCAAGATAAGCTTCATTTTTGTTTCTAGAAATAATTTTATCTACAAAAATAAAATCTGTTCGTGTATTTTAACTGAGTAAATCGATGACCTAGCATCGTTTTAGATAACTCAAGCCCCTCTAGGGCTTGAGTAAAAATAAACTTTTAAACGTGACGTCCAGTTGTGACGCGGCGACACCCCCTATGCTATACGTTTCAAACATCTATATAATAAATTAAAATAAACATCAATAAATGAAAGTTTCAATGTTTATTAGATTTGTATTTGTGCATCTGTTGGTATATTGTATTTGATAATATGACGCCAAATATGAAAGATATGAACACTAAGACATTACTTTTGGATCAACCCTCGTATCATGATTTTCTCGGCCAATGACGAATTCGACCAAATCTGGAACTAGAACTACACTGTAGACTCATTCATATCATAATCAATAAGATATTAACAATATTATATAAGAAGATTATTTTCGTAATTTTCATTGGCTGAAAGAACGTCAAGTAATATCCCTCCTTTTATGATATTGACGGGAAAGCGCGTCCGTGGAAAATGATACCGCACGACACGCCGCTCGGTTTCACTGAAGTTACGTAGTACGTGATGTCATAATATAAGAAACGTGAATTTAACCATTGTGAGGTAATGGCAGCCAAGTCCGTTCAGTTAGGACTGTGTCAGTGCATTCACTTTGAGTGATTATACAATATAACTGTATAATTTCATGCAGCTAGTTTCCTAAAGGATCAGAAATAAAGAATGTTTTATTGGTAAATACAGGCATGTAGTACCGTTTAAAGTAGAAAAAAGGGGGAAAATTTCAAAATACGTGTATGTGTATTATACTGATAATTCTTGATAAATATGTTTATATTTGGGTATTATAATATATTCAGATTTATATGATGTAACAATTACTAGCACTCTAATTGGTCGTGATTAATCATTTTAAAAACCATACTAAGTTATGTTACTGTAGACTTTCCACATGAAAATATACATTTATTTTTTTTTTACACTGGACTAAAAATAGATCAAGAATTTCCAACAACTGATATGATTTAGCAGCCCTCGAACAACAATGTTCACTCGCCTTAATGCTCGGGGAATACTGCTTTTGGGGTAGCTTAATTTTCATATTGTCCTCAAAACAGCTATAATTGTATGATATTATTAACTTTTTATATGAAGAAGCATGATAAGACGGGTAATAGATAAAATGTCTTCGGAATTGTCGTCAAAAATCTATCTCTATAATAGCAGCAATGAAACAAAAATCCGTGTTATAAAAACCCTAAGTCATTTTCAAAAATATTCTTCAACTTTCATTACATATTTAAACATTATTTCAGGAATCAAGAAAAACCTGTTATTTATTTTGTGCAAAACGAATCCGAATTAAGCAGTTTGGGTATTTTACGAAATCGAGTGTATAAAACGTCATTTGAATTGCCATTTTGAGCTAAATGACACATTTAAAACTTAAACGACTAAATTTTCCAATTTAAAGTGATCATATCAGTGTTCTATTGGAATTTTGCATAGTTGTACTTCGCTCAATAAGATATTCGCAAATCCTTTCTCCTATGCAAACAACATTGAAAATTAATTTTAAAAAAGGAATATCCGCCATTTTGAGTCGGATTTTGACTTTTAACTTTACAGCTGCACCATCATTGAATTGTAGAATAGTGCGATGTAGAGGGAAAAAAACAAATCTAAAGTGTATGGATAGCAAGGATATTGAGATAACGAACAGTATTCAATAACAAAGTCCATAAAACAATACAAAATTGGAGCAGAGCAAATAGTGACCTCCAAAACATCAGAGGTGGGATCAGGTGCCATGGAGGAGTGAGCATCCCCTGCTGACGGTCACACCTGCCTTGTGTTCATTGTCATGATCGTGAAATAACGGAAAAATCTGTCGTCAATTCGGTGTATCCATAATGGACTAACAATTGGTATGAAAAACATCAGTCAGCATTTGACTTAATGATTAATTGTATTTGCTGACAAGGTCATTGTATCGACCATAGAACTTACTAAATGATGACTTTAAACGAGACTGCTGATATTCTTGCTTCATCAACATGCTTGTCAATAATGTTTGCAAACGTAAAATCCTGAAGAAAGAAGAATAAAGAAACAATAGATAAATAAATCAGAGAAAATTCGAATTAAGTGTAGAAAAGATTAAATTTTATGAGTTATACTAATGATGTTAGCATTCTATTATATTGTTTTATAGTTTTATTACGCTCAGTTAGATATTCACTCTTTACTTCTTCATTTTGAACGACATTAAGAGAACATTAGAAAAATTGGATGTCCTCCATTTTGAATCGCCATTTGGACCTCTTTAACGAAATTTACATGAAGGCCGTATTATTTTCATCGGATTCAAAAACATTGATATGGAGGAAGATTTAAAAAATCCAAGGATTTGCTGTTTTGAAGCAACTTGAGTGCTTTCCCTGATTTTTTATTCCTAACATTTTTGGCTTTCTTAACATGTTAAATCTTTATTTCATTCTTCCTTTTTTAAAATAGCGTCCCATTTTGTTATCACTGCCGTCAGATAATAAATTACCGGACTGGTAATTGTTATTACCCCACGTCTGTTGATTTTTTCGTGAAATACTGGCTTACTTACTTACTTAGTCCTCTTCGTTTTTTGTGGAGCATAGGGCTAAAACAGTCGCTCTCCACCTTACTCTGTTTTGGCTGTTCCTTTTGCCTCATTCCAGGTCTTTCCAATGCTTTCGAGTAGGGCTGGGCAATAATATCGATATTTCAATATATTGCAATACAATGACAAAAAATATCGTATCGCAATACGATTTTGTAATATCGATATATTGGCAATATGCCTAGATTAAGGAATTTTGTCATTAAATATAAAATGGACTTATGAAAGTTTGTTATTAAGCCAAACAGTAAGACAGAAGTTGTTTTGTGGGAACATTTCAGAGCATAACTTAATTGAAATCAACAAGATTTTTTTCCGTGTTGGTTACTTATCATAGTTATGTACATTCTGCATGTAAATTATAGGAAATTTAGTAAGAAAATGCCATTTTTATTACATTGAAAATATTGCAATACATATCGCAATACAGTTAAAAATATCGCAATATATCGCAATACGAAATCTCGGGCCAATACCCAGCCCTACTTTCGAGCTCTTTCAGTCTTGTTCTCCTCCAACAGGGTAGTGGTCGCCCTTGTTTTCTCTGACCTTGTGGATTCCAGTCCTTTGCCTCTCTAGTGATGCTGTTTTGGGGCTTTCTCCATGTATGACCAATCCACTGCCATGTCGTCTCTTAATCTGGAGGAATGTTGGTTCTTGGCTGGTACGCTTCAGTAGCTGTTCATTCGATATTTTAATTGGCCATGTCACTTTACAGATGTGTCGTAGGCATTTGTTTGTAAATACATGGATTTTTTGTTGTAGTCCTGATGTTAATCTCCAGGTTTAACATCCGTAAAAAGCACTGATTTAACATTTGTTTTAAATATTCTGATCTTTCTGCTTTCACTTAGTGTACTGGAACTCCAGACAGGTTTGAGCATTGCGAAGGCTTGTCGGGCTTTGCTTATTCTGGCTTTAATGTCTTGTATTACTATATTACTGATGATGGACCCTTAGTAAGTAAATTGTTCCACCTCTTCCAGTTCTTCCCCCTCAATTGTGATTGGTCCACTTTTTCTAGTCTTGACTTTCATAACTTTTGTTTTCTTGCTGTTAATTTTTAGCCCTATTTTCTTTCCAGTTTCATTTAGTTTTTATTGGTCTTTTCTCTGATGCCTTTTATTTGGTGAGACAGTAAAAATCCAGGTCTTCCAATCTTCTGACCATTGTCGATTGTATTCCCTTGGTCTGTCGAATGCCTGCTTTGTGATCTAGTCTATCACTATTAGGAACAGAGTGGGCGAGAGTTGCAGCCTTGTTTCACTCCAGTTTTGACTTCAAAGGAATCAGTGAGGGATGTTTCGTGTATCACTTGCACTGAGAATTAGGGCTGGGCAATAATATCGATATTTCAATATATTGCAATACAATGACAAAAAATATCGTATCGCAATACGATTTTGTAATATCGATATATTGGCAATATGCCTAGATTAAGGAATTTTGTCATTAAATATAAAATGGACTTATGAAAGTTTGTTATTAAGCCAAACAGTAAGACAGAAGTTGTTTTGTGGGAACATTTCAGAGCATAACTTAATTGAAATCAACAAGATTTTTTTCCGTGTTGGTTACTTATCATAGTTATGTACATTCTGCATGTAAATTATAGGAAATTTAGTAAGAAAATGCCATTTTTATTACATTGAAAATATTGCAATACATATCGCAATACAGTTAAAAATATCGCAATATATCGCAATACGAAATCTCGGGCCAATACCCAGCCCTACTGAGAATTCTTCATATAGGGTCTTAATAATATTCACTTCTTAGATGGTATTCTATAGTGCCTCAGCAGTTGCACATTCCACCTCTGTTGACACTGTCAAACGCCTTTTCAAATCGATAAAATTTATATACAGAGATGAGTGCCATTCAACAGATTGCTGCAATTTGGGAAATGCTGGCTTAAGATTGTTTAAAATCTGTCACGTGAAGAAGGTGGACTGCTTAAACCCGGTCAGTTGTAAATCTATACCCGGTCGATGTATTACGTAATAAACATAACGTGACGTCATAATAGGCACAGTATAAGCGTGATGAAGCATTTAGCAGAGAAAATCATTTATAAACCACAGATAAAACGTAAATGTTTCATCGGTGGGGTAAATTCGTTGCATAGTCTTTTAGTGACAGGGTACAGGATGATACCTGGTTAGTAAATTTCATACCCGACTTGGCTCCGCCTCGCCAGGTATGAAATTTACTAACCAGGTATCATTCAATAACCTGTTAATAAAAGACTATGTAACTAATATTATCGGACGGCTACAGGTAAATTTTTAAACAGCAAGAACAAAGGCATGACCTCACAGCAATGTTTTTAATATCATTATCTACGATATATCAATACTAGGGTATACTTGTCGCATTGGTTACACCTGACTGCGTTTTCGTCACGGGTATCGGCGTTGAATGGCGACCCGTGTTTGTGCTGGTTAGCTTGCATTACCTTTGTTTACATTTTATTGCAGTTACGTTTTTCTGTGTTGTTTGTACACTGCACTGATCTGTACAACAATAATTGTAAATTCTTTAGTATCTAACTTTTCTGCATTACACGAAGTATTACGTTATTATTCTCGCTACTGAGTGCTGCATAGCATATGTCCGTCTACATCGGTGTCGACTGATTACACTGAACAGTGACTAAGTCCTGCCCTTATATATAGGGATCTGCAGAGTAGCGAGAATCGGGAGCAAATATGGCGGACACATTCCTTCTACGAATCGTGTTCAGCTTTAAGATCATCTTCGAGAACATTTTTTAAAAAAGCACAGATTTAATACCCGTTATTGTATCATCCTCTCCTGCCATATATAAGTACAGCAGCTGTGGTAATTATTTTATTGTTGGGAAAACTAGCTTTAAAGGAAACTGCACTCAGTTATATAGATTATGATTTCTTTTAGGTAAATTGAATCTGGAATGGGATTTCCATTTGGGAAATTATACCATAGAGTCAGTTTCCCTAGGTGAAATCCTACTCAAGAACCTACTTTTAGGGGGGATTTTACTGTTTCAACTTTAAATACAGTTACCTTTTACAACGATGATTTTTATTTTCATGTACAAGTCTTTTTTTATGTTCTTTAATTCATATTCATGTATTTTAGAAATCTGCATGAACCATCCAAGTACAGTCATAGAAAAGGCCATGAATCAAAGTTATGTTCGAATGGAATCAAGGTTTTTACAAGCCAGAAATCACCTCCACATGGGGTACGTGATTTTCAAAAGATAAAATGTACAAATTACAGGTTAAAATGAGATAACTATGTTAAACACGAATGTCAATTAGTTGCTTAAACATCATAATACATATTATCATTCAATTACTGTTCATTGACATTCTGACCATCAAATGATTTCGAAATGTGTAAATTGTTTTGACAGTTATATTGAGGATAATATTCCCTCATTGCAAAGCAGATGTTATATACACCTTGATTATATTCATTTTTTATGTCAGAATTTTGCTATATTTAAAGAACCCCGTAATTGAATTAATAATGAAAAGAAACATTGCATCTTCGTTAAGCACAAAACTCATAATTATAATTATAGCTGCTATCATCAGGGGGTCAACCGGACAAAAAGACTGTAGGCAATTTTCAAAATTCATTCAAAATTAATCGTGATTATTCATCACCTATTATGTCCTTGGCTATAAAAGTTATGTGAGTGTGAGATTTCAACGGTTCCTGTATGTTTCTTTCAAGACGAGTTTAGAGGTAGGTACGAAACATTTTTTCGCGAAGAAATTAGGAAAAACTCTCATTTTACATGTACTGCTCCTATAAGCTTTTATTAGTTTATATCAGAAAAGCTAAATAACTTTGTAAGTGATTTTAATCACATGTTTTTGTAGGTTCATTTTAATGGTTTCAATAAAATGTCGAGTTTCATTGGAATTTTATTGCATAACTGAAGATCTAGCTTGTTTTGTAAATTCTATTTGACTTGGATTGATTTTATCATTGCATTTTAAATATCAATTTTATCTAATCTTGAGTTTAGAAGTTTGCCATTTGAGCTGGTTATTGTGATTCTTCTATAATTGTTGGGATTATTAGTGTTGTTAGATTTGTATACTGGAGTGATGTATCCTTCACATCATGAAGAAGGATAATATCAATGAGTTCAGCAACCATTAAGATTTTCAGTAATATTGGTATCAGAAACATTTGGCCATGTTTAAGCATTTCATTACATATTCTATCAGGACCAGCTGCCTTACAATTTTTGTCCTTTGGTATTTAAAAATAGAATTGATTTGAAATAAATCTGTGTGAAAAAATTAATATGTCTTCGGGTTCATTTTATCGTAATTTAATTGTAGACAATTGCTTTTATATTGAAAAAATGTAGCGTTTTTAAGAACGACGTCATGAAATAAAGCATTGTGACGTCACGCTTGACGTTGTGAGTATCGATCTGGTATACAGAGCAAAAAAAGAAACAAATTACACTGTCAGATTTTAAAAAAAGGAAATTCACGTCTATCTGCTTTCAAAATCCAAACCAACCAATCAAAAGCGCGTTCAACATTATATAAATATAGCCATTTGATGAAGCCGATCCATAGATATATCGACTTCACAGAAAAGCATATTGACCGAGCACGAAGTGCGAGGTCAATATGCTTTTCTGTGAAGTCGATATATCTATGGATTGACCGAATTAAAGGGCTACATTTGTTATATTATTTTTTACAGAGGTTGATAAAAAACAATTTGAAAAAATGGGAACAAACCACAAGTTTTTTTCCCTTAAACACTTCGAGACTAGAAATCAAAATAAATTTAGCTGTTTAATATTAATGTGTTTTTTGAGTAATTTAGAAGATTTACTAAATGAAAATATTACAAATGTACATATTTTTGATTATGTTTTGTATCAATTTTGACAAAAATACCGGTATTCAATATGTTTTAATATCAAGTAGATCCTAATTCAGGCCATTGTTACGTCTTATCAGTTACAGAACATTAAAAATGTAAATACAAGTTGAAGTATATATATTTTTTCAGAAACACCAAGTCATATATGGACAAGTATTAGCTATAATTGTGAAATCACTACTATTATTTTTTTTGTTTTACAGAAAAGTACCTCCATTTTTTAAGAAACGTCAAGTCAAGATGCACTTCAGATTCTATAAATAGCAACTCAAGTCTATATGCTGATATACATTTAATCATGTGACCAAGTTTAAGCCAATCAGAGAGCTTGAAATATATGATTAAAATAATATTAATTTGTTTATTTTACTCCCCTTTATGATGTTTTTACTATCAAGAAATCGTTGAATATATTTATATTACATTTGTTTTGAGCACACACAGAAACTCGCTCGTTTTCAACAAGACATACTGTCAAAAACTTAATCAATGAAATCCTTATTAGCAAAACAAATCAGCAATTCCCGCATACAACTCAAATGAAAAAGAAGTCAAATATAAATATAAAATTTTCCAATGTAAATAATAGATTATACAATGAAAATTTAAAATATAGAAAGCAACAGGGAGATGTACTATTCAAATTGAAAATCGAAAAATAAAAAAAGATTAAATATTCAAATGAAGACCTATACAATGCAAATGACAAATATAGAATGCAAACAAAAAGATGTTCAATTCAAATGGAAAATTAAAAAATAAAAATAAAGATGAAATAATCAAATGAAAATTATACAATACAAATGGAATTTTTGCAATTTAAATGAAAGATTATAGAATAAAAACCAAAAAAAAGTTTAAAAACTGTTTTTAAAAAAGTTGCATTCAGGTCAATGGTCATAGAATTACTAAATACTTTTTCGAACGGACGAAAAAAAGTTAGAAATCATTGTTTGCATGAAATTCTAGACAATTAGAAGTTTACAAGACCGGCAACGTTCATAGTTCGAGGAACTGGAAGACATCCAGAATTCCACATCTAGATTTTCATCTTGGAGCAGGGTAGTGATTTGAGAAAAAACTTTCAAAAGGAATTTGGATTCAAGACCCATTTGGCTAACCGGCCTAAATATAGAACTGTAGTAAGAATATATACTTCGAGGGGCTGAAAAACATCCGGAATCCCATATTTTTCCTTCATTTTTGTTTACAAGATCGTCAAAATATTTACCTAGCCTGGTCTTGTAAAATCTCTTTTTTATTGTCAAACAGTACTCTTATAGTAGTATTGTAGACTTTTTCAAATTACTGAGTATTGGCAGGACTTCCTAAATAGATTCCCGGTCTTTTGAACTCATATCCGTTTAAAAGTCAAGCGGTAACTCCCACCCTCCCAGAAGACTCTCCTGTTTCAGATGGTTGTCTAAAATTGGGGTCCTTGGTGTTATCAAAATTATAAGCGTTCATTTTGTCAGACAATCGAACCCTTACTAGATCCTTACTAGACTTTTCTTATGGCAAGCAATTAATAATATATTAACAAATAAATTGGTGAAACAAGCTGGATATCAAGGTTCCCGTTTAAAAGTCAAAATTTATTGTCGATGCAACGATCTTGCTAGAAGGCACAAGCTGACAGAATAATTATATTTATTAAGTAAACTTACATATACAAAAACATCAAATGTTTGACAAATGAGCATCATTCGTTGTTGAAATAATGTATGTTTCAGAATAAAGGATAATAAGTATGGCTTTTGTATTTTCGAAAATTATTGAACAGTATGAACTGCATCGTTGCTGTCACAAATTTTAGAATCTAATCGGAAAATCAAAACTATTAAATAGGTAACTCTGATCTAAAAGAACATTTCTTGTTGTTTGAATAACAATCTGCGCGATTGAAAACAGTTAACTCTATATGTCTTTACATTCAATCAAATTATTAACAAGATTAATGGCTTCATTCATAATAAATAAATGTTCATTATTCAGTATTGGCCATTCTCATTATATCATTAATAATCATTCAATAATAATAAAATAATGCTAATGATTTTAAATAGAACTATTTTAACAGAACAAATTATATTTTTAAAAATATGTACAGGTAGGATTATACCATCTCAATATTATTATTTCCCGAAGGTTCCGTGTAAAGAATATTCAGATATGAGATACTTCATTAAAAAACCCAAGAACATTTAAAGTATTTCATCTTTACCAAGCATTTTAAAGAAAAGTATAGGTAATTAAAAATAATTACGAGGGTTGTTCGAAAATTATTGAGACAATGTGTAAATTTTGCTTTCTAATGAACGTCTTTTGTTGAAAATTTGCATATACGTTTGTCATACGCTAAGAATTAATGAAAGCAAAATATATTTAACAAATATTAAATATTTCCTGTACAACAGTATATAAATGCGTCAAAAGTAGGGGTACCCAGAGCAGTTACGAAATCAGATATTGAAAATATGTAACACCAACGTTCCAACTCTTCAATTCTTTCATAAGAGCGAAAATAATTCAGTTTATGTGTATAATTTTTCAGCTTTATTTAAATTCATGTTGTGCAACTTTGTTAGAAATTTAGGACCTCTCGAAAATTACTTTTGAATCCTCTATAACGAATTGTCGAATTTCTTATAACGAATTTAATTCGTTATAACTATTTCTTTGAATTCGTTGTAACGAATTTAATCTGTTATTAAAAAAATGTTTATTTTGTTGTAACGAATTCAAAAACCTGCTTATACGAATTAAACTCGTTTTAACAGATTCTAAAACTTGTTATAACGAATTGAAATCGTTTAAACGAATTCCATTGTTTTTTAAAACAAATTGAATTCGTTTCAACGAATTCGAGAAATCGTTATATCGAATTCATATATATTTTTGTATAGGCCCTGATTATTAAAATTGATTAAACGAACTTAATTCGTTATACCAAACTTTGGAATATCTTTAAACGAATTTGATTTGTTATATCAAAATTTATAATTTGTTTAAACGAATTATATTGTTAAAGCAAATTTTTGAATTCGTTTTAATGAATTTAATTCTTTATATCAAAATAAAGAATATGTTCTAATGAATTCAACAAATTTGTTATAACAGATTAAAATCGTTAAAACAAATTCAAAGAAATTGTTAAAATGAATTAAATTCGTTAAAACAAATTCGACAATTCGTGATATCAAATTTCAAAAAAAAAAATTATAGGTCCTAAATGGGCTTCCGTAGAAATCTGCTAAGAACGCAAAATGAGATTTTGACGTCAAGGGCGGAGCAGCCAGCATATCTAAAATTTAGTGGAGCGCAATGCAGAACTCTTTTCCAGACTAGACGACCTGCTAAAACAATAACAACGAGAAAAAGAGAATAACGTGTTAGTGTTTGTTATTTCATTGGTATACATTTTTTTTTTACAATTAATTCAACCAGAGTAAAATCAAAAGCTCCAGACGCCATCAGTTATAACGTACATTCTTAATATCGCTATGGTACTAATATCGTTGATCCGCGTTGCATAAATCTGCACTGCATGCTTCTAAGTCATCCTTTTCCACAAATGAAAATTGTACACTGGGGTAGCAACAGCATACATTTTTTAAAAAAATAGATTAAGAAAAGAGACTGTTTGATTTTTGTTATGTTATATGTAATAACAAAGAAGGAAAGGTATTAAACGCTTCCCGGTCGTTTTACATGCGAAACCATCTCCGGCTGAAGTGACGTTAAATGACGTAGCGATGCTGCTCCGGGTGGATGGTCGTATGCATGTTTTTCATTTCACCAAAAGTTGACTTATTATCATAGAAATAAGAAATTTTGCGTAAGTGTAATAATCGTTCTGTTTAAAATATTGATGAATTTTCATGAAATTATCTGCGTCCTTTATGGAGTAAATAGAATTGTCTCAATAATTGCCGAACAGCCTTCGTAGAAAATTTATCATAACAGTCAAATTCTCGCCTGTAATACATTCAATAAATAATAATTACTAGGATTTTTTTTGATAATTGATTATATCTAATTTTTTTTGGGAGAAAGTAATAGATTGCAGCTGATTATATTTACAATTAAAGATTATTTTCAACATACCAAAAGTAAGAAAACTACACATATTTTAAAGTACAAAAAATCATAAAATATCAAAAAAATTACCTTGTAAAGCAATGTAGCAGCAAATTTTAACAGAAACTATGAACCAGGATCAAACAAATTAATAAAAAGGTGAATTGATTGGATAAACTTTAGATATCATGAAACATACATAGATTTAAAACAAAAATGAAAAGTTGTCCATATGCATTCTCCTTCGGGACAATACTCGTACATATTTAATATTATTGTCGTTATAGCTATTCCACATGTTATAAGTACATTTTTTATCAAAGAGAGAATCTATCTTGTCGAATATAACCATTGCATGCAAATTTTCAACATGTCGATTTGTCTCTGCTTAGAAGCGAGTGGTATTCTAAAAATAAATATATGCGCGCATACTTCACCGTTATCTATTGATAAAACACTCAGTATTTAAATATTCTGATTCAAGTTGCGGCAAGCATTGTAAACATTCATTAAAAAACCCATTTGAACTTTGCTGCACGTCGATTGACAATGGTTTTCTAGGGGTAATTTTTCGATGTTACATGCATATATCCTCACCTTCATGTTGTATTTACACATGTATATGAATTCACACGTTCATAGAAATAGGTCGACTCTGATTCTTGGAGCAACATTTATTTTGTTAAAAATATAATTACGTGGTACCTTCTGAATTATGAAACCACACCCTCACGTTTAGCTATAGTATGTATTCTTACATAAAAAAAAAAACATTCCGCAAAATATAATAAATACTCTATAATACATTAGAAAGAGCTAGGTTTACATAATGCATAAAATGACCCTGTCCTAATATCAATTATTTGACTTTCATCCTCTTTCCCATTTCATATATCAATAAAATAGAAACTTGCTTTCATTTTCTGTAACAAATTTTCTTTTGGATAATCCAGGTTTTGGAGAACAGGCTTTTAGAAAATGTAATGTTTCTGAAGATTGCGTATTTGACTACCTTCAGCAAAAATTAAAATATGATTATTATTCAACACAACTCACGATCGAAAATTTTAAACATGCATTTTTTTCTTCTTCAGAAACAGATCTTTCATCATGATTCTATTTTTTAGATCAAAGATTGTGCACGTGCTCTATATAAATTTTTGGGGAAAAACCCTTCAACGTTAGACCATTTTTAAAGGAATTTACAGCATATGGTACAATGACGCAATTTATGGCGCCATAGTGCATTGACTATATGGAAAATTACCTTATGTTCAATACATACAAGGTCACCAACATTCCAAGTAATAAAGACTGCATTTTTAACCTAAACGAATCGCGAACAGTTCTGATTTTTTCAGAAATTGTCAGGGTCAAAAAAAGTCTTGGAGGTTTTTACTCTTTATGTATTAAAAATTAGTTTCTACCTAGGCTATACCTAGGTTGACAAAATGTTTCTTGTGGAGAATTTCATTTTCATTGTTAACCTCAACAACATGTATAATCTATATATCATAACACTTTCAACTAATTAAGAATAAACAGTGCACGCTGAAATATTATTATACACAAGGGCCCATCAATACAATTGTATAGGTTTTATATTTTACAATTATCAGAAAATATGCTATGGCCATTACCATAGGTATTTATCGCCTGATCAATTTTACAGGTAGAATAAACTACTAAATATCTAGAATAATAAAGCTTAATCAAGGAATAATGGGTATAAAATTTTTGGCAAATCGGGAAAACATAGTCACTGCAAGACACATTTCCTTAAACATAAAAAACCTAATTGCTTTCATTTAGGATTCAGTTAATAAGTAATAAGGTTATTCTTCAAATACTCATATCCAATAAATGAAAATAAATTTCAAGGTTTCAAATAAGGTTGTTTCAGAAACCTTTATAAAGTATCTTCGTGAATCATTCTGCATTCAAAGATTAGTCTCCTCCTTCTCCCCATCGTTAATGGTGTTTGTCTCATGCACCAAACCCAGGTATGGGTGATCAACGCATTCATCATTTGGGTTGTTGTTGGCGTGCATTACACCTAAGTATATTCTGTCTCCATCGTTTTGGTCTACGTATGACTCTTCGTCTTCTCGTCTTGTAAGGTTTCGTGTTCTATTCCCTCCACTACTAGATGATGTGAGGCTTTCTGTGCGTTTCCCTTCCTCTGGGTCCTGCAGATATTCATACTTATCGCTTTCATCTCCTAAGCTAATGTAATCAGGATCTGTGTACAAAGCATCTGAATGGGAAACACATGGTTCGCACTGGGGATCGTCTAACCTCGGTATCGGGGGAAGACGCATTAATTCCGTCCTTCTTTTCTTTAATAGATTTGATCTGTTTGACATTAAAATATAAAAACCAACATAAGACTAACATTGTGCTGTTAGTTTTTGCTTTCCTCATGCCTTCTATGAAATGATAGCCATTGCTATTAAAGGATGAAATATTTGGAGATAACGAACAGTATTGAAGATCAAAAGTCCATTAAACAATCGTACATACTGGCAGGAGCAGAGCAAACACGGACCTCTAAAACATCTGATGTTTTTGAGAGGTTGGTGTTTTTTCTGTGCCAAATTGTTATTGTTTAAATGAACCTTTTGGGCTTAACTACTGTTCGTTATTTTTAAATTTGATTGAATATCAATCATGCTTTTTCTCAAAATAATTTGTAACTTGCTTTATTTTCAGTCTTTTAGTACTTGATTCCTTTAAATGAATGATATAAACATATTTATACGAATTAGAATTTATATCAGTAAAATAGGAAATTTAAACTGATTTTTATTATTTGATATAATACATCTTAAGTACGTGTAGATCATATAGCATTTTACGTTTTTGGATAAGGACACGAGAACACCTTAACATTTTTTAAACAATGTTATTCTCTCAAAACTATGTGATTCACAACATTCTATATAAAAAAAATACTTGTAAACAACGTAGATACAAACCTTATTTTAAACAGGCTGCAAACCAGACTCAAAACAAATAAAATAACAAATGCAAATCCTATAGCCACTGGAATTAAAAATACAAATATAAATTATTAATTTATGATAACACCCTTATATCAGAGAGAACGCTTGTACAGAAATTCTAATGTAATAACATTTTCATTTTTATGTTCTAAAAATGCATTTTAAGGTTTGAAATTGTTTTTGAAATAGATATACTATTACTGAAATTTCGAGCAGTCTGAATTCTATTCGTAAATCACCCTATAACTACATGTAGCTTGCAGAGTTATAGTTCTTTGTAAAAACAATTAGAATACTGAAAGATAAAGGAGTTTTTTGTGAAAATTTATGAAGTTGTTTCTACACAGTTAAATTACATTAATAGTTAATTATGAAGACCTTAAATCACTGATTCTAAAAAGTCCTAAATATAGGGAACCCTAATCCTTAAACTGGCGTCGAAATTTCATAAATATTATGGATTCTGTTGAAAATAACGCAAGACGATGAGCAAGATATGAAAAAGAAGACGTTGACATCTTGTCAAAATGGATGAAATGTATCAGATATATTTTAAAGTCCGGTATTAAAAGATTGAGGGGCAATATGAAAACCATCTATCCTTCTGTGTTAAATAATCCAGAAGTGAAAAAGAATAAGATAGATTACATGATCAGTACGTACTGGTCACTGCCGACAAAGCAGGTAACAACATTGTCTTCGTTTGTAAGGCTCATTATATAAATTGCATTTTAGAAGAACTTGGATTTAATTCTACAAATGGTTATACTACTTATACTCATAATTCCCTTTCTAAGGAAGAGATTCTTCAAAATCATATATCCGTTTTAAATATTTTTAATATTCCACAGAGCAAAAATGAAATTGAACTACCCTATATACTGTAGACGTATTTTTTTCCACGGGGTCATAATTCCGCGGAATCACAATATCAATTTAATCCGCGGGTAAAAAAATTACGCGGATTCTTTGTACGAACAAAAATAATTTTAAAAAATTATTATTAAATTTAGTTCTTAGCCTTTTCATTACCAATAATTTGTCCAACATTGGACGTAAATTGAGAGAACTGTTCACAGTGAACAGTAATTATCGGTTGTGCACTTGTTGGTAGTCATAAGTTGGCCGTCAAGATGTTACGACGCTGGCTAAAATCGTCTTGTGAAACACCACCTGATGAATATTTACCCAACCCATGTCTTACACCTGAAAAATCTGTGGAAATTTCAGCAGCAAATGGGGCTGTCGTACAAGCAGTGTCTAAATCCCTTAAGAGAAAACGAGGCGAATACAACCATTATTCCGCGGAGCAGAGATATAAAATGGCAAAGTACGCTGTGGAAAATGGGGTAATGAAAGCTTCTAAACATTTTAGTAAAGTGTTTTGAAAGCCGGTAAATGAGAGTAGTATCAGAACAATGAAAAAATCTTACATTTTAAAAAAAGTTCCGACAGAATTGGATGAATTCAAGGACGGACTCCCGTGCGGCAAACGCGGACGACCAACTTTGTTGGGCACGTTCGAGGAAGATGTAATTGACTACATAAAAGATATTCGACTTTCGGGAGGTATTGTCAATAGACCAATTGTTATCGCTGCTGCTCGGTATATAATTATGGCTAAAAATCGACAACATCTGATCGAATTCGGTGGATCTATTGATTTAAAGAAATCCTGGGCCCAGTCATTTCTCCGACGGTTAAATTTTGTTCAACGCAAGGGTACAAAAGCTGCTCGAAAATTACCCGAAAATTTCCCAGAACAAAAGAATTGTTTTTGTCAAAAATTGAAGAAATCGTTACAGAAAACAGTATTCCCGATGACCTGGTCATCAATTTTGATCAGACAAATGTGTACATTGTGCCTGTAGGTGATTACACACTAGAGGAAAAAGGATCAAAACAGGTCCCTATTATTGGACTTGAGGATAAAAGACAAATAACTGTCCTCCTTGGATGTACCTTGTCGGGCTACTTTCTCCCCCCTCAAGTTATCTACGCAGGCGGAACGAATCAGGTTCACCCGAAATTTCCATTCCCCGATGATTGGCATATAACCCATACTTCAAATCACTGGTCAAACTCAGAGATAATGTGTGATTATGTCGAAAAAATTATAGTGCCTTATATTGAAAACGTGAGAGAAAAATTGCCATTGTGTCACTCCAATGTACCTGCTTTGTGTATATTTGAAGTTTTCAAAGCACATCACGTGAACGAGTTCAAAGATCAGCTGACTCGAAACAACGTCAGAATGCGCTATGTTCCCGCAATCTGCACATCAGAATTACAATCGTTAGATCTTGCTGGAAATGACGAATTCAAAAAATGCATAAAAAATCAGTTTTCTGAGTGGTACGCGGATCAAATTCAAAAAGAACTGAGAAGGGGGAAAACAATGCAGTCTTTAAACGTAGATCTACGATTGTCAAAATTGAAACCCATTCTTGCGGGGTGGCTGGTCAAGGCACATCAGACAGTTAGAAGCGAGACCATTTTGCAAGGGTGGGAAAAATCTGGGATTCTCACGCGATTGAAAAGTATAAAGCGTAGTCTGAATATGCTGTCATGTGTCCATGTAATTTTACAGGTTTTTAAACTGATTACAATGAACCGTTTCTTTTTTATATGCATGTCGTATTTTTAAAGCCAAATAAATTAATATTTTAATCTTTATTAACAGTCAATTTCTAAGTTCACAGGTCGTTTCAATGATGAGGTGATCAGTTTAATCAATTATAAATTAAAGCACAAAAGGGATCTGAAAACTGCAGTAAAACACTGTCTTAGCGCATAGTTAATTGGGTCATTTGAATACAGACCCGCTTGAGGCTATTTGTCGTCTGGCACGTGCCGTTATCTTAAGCTAGCTGGGAGAAGATCAAGTTTCATGCAAGAAAATTCAAATCTTTAAGAGATTAATTTATTTATTATGTGAATTCTAAATACACATTTGTTTGACAGTTTGCATAGATAAAAAGATATACATTTGGTAAATGTATACACAAGTGTACTATATTGTAGTAATTTCGATTATCCTTATTCATATAATGCGATTCCAATCATTTAATTTCATTCCAAAATGCACTTTAAGTACACTGGGAAAAATTTCCGCGGAAAATTTGTGCCCGCGTTCATAGCGTAAATTAATACCACACGGACAAAAGTACGTCTACAGTATATTGGATTCCGAAACTTCATAAAAATCCTCACAAACAAAGATACATTGCGGGTTCCAGAAAATGTCAACCAAGCCTCTTTCGTTACTCCTCACTAAAATATTGACAGTAGTGAAGGAAAAACTTCAAGAGTACTGTGCAATAATATATTCAAGAAGTGGTGTGAATCAGATGTGGATACTCAAAAATTCCAAAGAACTTTTGGACAATTTAAAATCACAAGATTTTACCAAAATCAACAGCTTAAAAACTTATGACTTTTCAACTTTATACACAACCATTTCCCACGATAAATTAAAGTCCAGGCTTTTTGATATCATTGACAGCTGCTTTTTAAATACAAATGGAACTCGTTAATTTATTCATCTGGTCATTGGTCATGTGCAAAAATTATTTTGTTAAAACACATTCTGATTGCACACACAGGTACTCTGAATTTGAAATCAAAGAGATGCTTGAGTTTCTGATTGACAATATCTATGTGGTTTTTGGAGACCAGGTATTCCAACAATCTATTGGAATTCCCATGGGTACATTACCAATTGCGCTTCGTTATAAGCAGACCTATTTTTATATTCATAGGAAGCAGAATTTGTGCAAAATCTTATGCGTGAAAAGAAGAAAATATTTGCTGTGGCCTTCAACTCGACTTTTAGATATATCTACGACGTATTGTCAATTTGCTTACAGAAATATTGGATTTGATTGTTTTTCGGTTCTTGGTTATCCTTTACTATCGGTGTATCTGAAAGGAAAAACATCGCTTTACTTCATATGATGCAATTAGAACTTCAATTATCTAAATGTTTCAAAAATGAAAAAAGAAAAAAACATTTACTTTTGGTGATATAAGAAGGTGAAATACTTTCTACTGGAGAAGTAAACTTCGAAAAACGACTTTTACCTTTAGATTTAAAAATTAAGTATTAAAAAAATTAAATCATTTTAATTTGTAAGCAAATCTTGAAACAGAAATATTTGAAAAAAATATTGTTCGAGATTATCGGAATTAAAGAAACTAATGGTAAGTGTATTTGGAACTGTTGAAATGTTCCTTAAAAATGCTTCCCCCACTACTCATAGTGCCTAATTCCTTCCATTTTTGTATTAAAATTTTGTACAAATTGGACAACTTAAACGAGTAAAAAAGGACACAATCTAAAATTTTGAATGAATGATAATTCCATGATACCATGAAAGTCTTTGTTTTTTTATCAATGAAAAATGATACCAAGCAGTATGTTTATTTTGTACGCAGGATTCATTTTAAATACTTTGTCCCAGGATTCTTTTGAAGAAGACCCCACCCACGCCCCTATTAAAAATCCTAAGTGATTTTTTCCTTTATAATTCTTATTTTAACAAATAGCAACACCTCAATATTTTTATTTTTTCAAATAATTTTTTCTCTATAGAATAAAACTCACAGACAATGGACATAGCAACTGTAGCTGTGTATGTGACTGTGACGAAGGCAAAAGTGAGACTGAAACAGAGTGAGGGAGAATAGGTGAAAAAAGGTAATTAAGCAAAAGTGAAAAAATGATGAGTTGATTGGACTGTTGAAAGAGGTTCGTGATGATAGAAGAAAGTGTCAAGAGGAGCAAATGAAGATGTGTGAAAGAAAGATGACCTTAATGGAGAGATTTGTTGCTTGTTTGGAAACATAATTACGTTTTATGTACTAGTTTGGTTGTATGTGTTTAGTGATACAGTACCTACCAGATCCAACCTGATACCAAAAAAGTCCCAGAAAGCAGTCCCGGGGACAGCTTTGGGACCGCTGGGAGTGCTGTGAGACTGCTCTGGGACCGCTGCGGAAATGCCTTAGGACCGCTTGGGGACTGCTCAGAAACTGCTGTAGAAAGCGGACCCAGCAGTCCCAGCTGTCTCTGGGACTGCTTTATTCACTCATGTGTGAAAAAGGTTCTGAATGACATGAAAGCTCCGCCCCCTTTTGTATTCTGAATTTGCAGGTTTTTCTGTTGTTTTGTTTACTTGCAGAAGAGAGGAGTTTACACAGACAACATATCAATCAACCCGAGTACAGAAAAATAAAACTCGGTGAACCTCTTGCTGTTTGTAGACACACACAGTTTTCAGTCGATTTTTGATTGCTTCCTTTATTATGGCGGATTTATGCGCTTAACGTGCATAAATTATTAGTAGACATAAAGTGTTTTTCTTTTTCTCATCTTTATATTTAGTTTCCAGACAGCATCTTATAGCAGAATTTGTGCAAAATCTTTTTGACACTTATATTTCATACTTGAATATCTTACTTGAAAAAGACGTTAATGGTAATCAAACAACCAAGCTCTATGATAAACGTGATGACTTTAACTTTTCTATCGTCAACTTCCCCTACTTTTACAGCAATATACCTTCATCACCTACATACGGAGGTTATATATCTCAGCTGATTCAATACGCATGGGTATAAACAAGGTAAAACGATTTCTAAAACAAGTTGATGAAACAGGAATATCAGCAGTAAGATTTGAAGTTATCATTTCGTAAGTTCTATGGTCGATACAATGACCTTTTTAAGTAAATCCAATTTATCATTGAGTCAAATGCTGACTGACGTTTTTCATACTGATTGTTAGTCCATAATTTATCCACTGAATTTACGACGGATTTTTCCTTTATTTTCCTATCATGACAAGGAGCACATGGCGGGTGAACCAGTCTGGAGGGGATGCGCACTCCTCCATGGTATCTGATTCCACCTCTGATGTTTCGGAGGTCCATGTCTACTCTGCTCCTATTTTGTATTGTTTTATGTATTTTGATATTGAATACTGTTTGTTATCTCCATATCCTTCATTGCAATTGAACAAAGGTAATGTTTAAAATGACAATGGAGCAATAAATGAAGCATGAAATTTAGAACTTACAATTAAGACAAATAGGCATCTAAAATATTTCTAGAAAAAGTAGAGAAAATAATTTTTTCATGCATTAAAAATTAACTTCAAAGAAACATTTTTAAAAGGCTACTTTAGAATATTACTCTGAAATCTGAAAAATAAGAATAGCCCTAAAAAAGTAAGCTATAGAAATCAAAAGACAGAAAAGGTTTTTGTTATGCTTATATGAAAATCATTAATCATGTTAATAACCTTATTTTACTACAGCTGCATGAAAACTGGCTGGTGGGAGCCCTGCCCATTGCAAAGGGAACATTTGACTTTATGTCCATTGTTTGTTTTTTTTACTCAAACAGAAAGAACCTGGCCCACGAAGGGTCAAAATATGCCCTGTAAAATGGTCAAAATTAAACTGAAGTTTTGATCAAATATTTTTTGCTTAAAAGTTAGTCTAGGTATTGTAGATTATCAAAGTGGAAAAAATCTTGAAGTTCCATACTTGCATACCTGAGATCTACAGCCCCAAAATCATAGAAAATCGGGAATTTGCTTGATTTATCATATTTTTGGGGATGAAATGGTCAAATTTTACATAGAGCACAGGCCTG
>NW_026929638.1:0-40039 GCF_032062105.1 Saccostrea cuccullata | reverse complement strand
TGCATCAATATTTTTTTTACCTTTACCTTTCCTTTGACCTTGACCTCACTTTTCTTAAAGTAGTGTTAAGGTAAGTTTTAAACATACCATTCAATATGGTGTTATCAAACTTCACATGTTGATACAAACTTGCACGAATAATGCATCTCGGGATGAACACTACCAGACATGATTCGGATGCTGGATCTGACCTAGATTTTCCAGATGAGTGACCAGGTTAAAGTTTTTGGAGCAGGGCCATTTCCAAGGATAGTAAGCCCTACCCAAACCAAACTTGCACGGATGATGCATCTAGGGATGGACACTACCAGACCTGCTTCAGATGCTGGATCTGACATTTTTTTCATTCCCTAGTCACTATAAGCCCTGCATGCCTTAACCGAACTTGCATGGATGATGCATCAAGGGATGGACACTACCAGACGTGCTTCGGATGCTGGATTTGTCTTTCTGATATTAAAATTAATCAGTTTATGCTAAATGGTGTTCAATAATCAGATGGGGTTCTTTTGTGGGAGATGACGATCCCTTTGTGATGGTGGGTATCATTTCATGTCAGTTGTGGTGGGTATAGGTTCATTTCTTTAGATGTGACGCATAAATTGTCCGTCAAAAGCGGCTTGGTTAAGGACCCCCAAATGCAAAGGTATATCAATATATGCAGATCTTCGGGCAAACGATTATGACGTAAAGGTGAAACTGTACAAATGAATCTCGGCGAATAAATAATAATTTTCTTTTTCTTATACACTCTTGTATACTGTGATTTCTCATAATTATTGTAAACATAAATTAAAGTGTACCTTATATTGTCATTAAAACTCTATTTAAATGTAAAATCAAAGCCAACTTGATCTCGCTATACTGACAGAGATGACATCATAGACTAGTTTGACACGCAATTTCTCTGTACTTGAGACGCAGATCAAGCTATTATTGCAATTTGTAAACATAAAAATTAAAACTAAAATTGAGTCATATTTTTAATACATAACTAAATTTTTAACAGTCTTATTAAATCTATAATGAATAGGTCTGTTATAAAGCCGCAGTCATGCCCTTAAACATACTACAATCACGGGCACAACCCCTCGAAAATCTTAAGAGTTCAACAATATCCGCTTAACAATAAATTATGATATTTTATACACATGTAGCTTCATGTGTAAAAATAACATAATTTATTATCAACCCTACTATTTTTAAAAGTGCTTGAAGTAAGGTACTTGTGCACTGTTGGTTTTTTCGTACATTTACATTATTTCAGTGTGTACGAGGGGTGATCAAAAAGTTGGCAAACTAATTGAATAACTTTTAAAATATTTTTCAAAGTGAGAGTTTGAGTTTATTCTTTTTCAAAGTAGGCCCCTCTAGCTTTTATGCACTTTTCCGATCGATCTGCCCATGCGCGAAACACGTGATCCAAACCATCACCTGACATGACCCTTAGCACAATGTTCACAGCAGTGCCAAGATCTTCCCAGGACTCATATTTTTCTCCCCGTAGGTTATCTTTCAAAACTGGAAATAGCCAGAAGTCACAAATTGCCAAATCTGGGCTGTGGGGGGGATGAATTAGGTTTTTCTATACCCAGTGTTTCCATGGTGTCCATCACAACCCGACTTTTAATGGCTAGGTGCGTTATCATGGTGCAGAATGAATCCAGATCTTATCAGATCCGGGCGCTTTCTCTCTACTGCTCTCATCAAATCTGATTTGATAACCCGTGCATAGTAGTCCCCAGTAACTTAAGTTTTGGGTGGTACCATGTGATTTAGAATTATACCGTTGACGTCACAGAAAACTATGTGCATAACCCTCCCTGCTGACTTGGTTACGCGTGTTTTTATTGGTGATGGCGAGGAAGGATGCTTCCAAATTGAACTTTGTTGTTTACTTTCTGGATAATAGAAATGTACCCAAATTTCATCACATGTGATAATTCTATTCATGAAATAATTTTGTTCTATCTCATATCTACTAACGTACCTGACCGGCACGCATTCACTCTCACCCTCATTTGCTCTGGCAGAAGGAGGCAAGGACCATCTCGCACAAACTCGCCGCATGTTAAGCTTACTCGTTAAAATCTCTTGAACTGTTCCATAAGACATGCTAAGATCATTAGCTATTTCCCTAATCGTAACTCTTCGATCTTTCATTACATATTGTTCAACCTCAGACACGTTTATCTCGGTACTTACGTTCAACGTGCACCCAGATCTAGCATCATCTTTCACCGTCTCCCTTCCCTTAATAAAACGTTTCATCCACTTACTTATTGTACCTTTGAAAGCCCACATTCCCCATAAACTTTATGTAAATCATCGTATATATCCATGAAGGATTTACCTAGTTTTACATAAAATTTTATTATAGTTCTTTGTTCAAGTACATTAACTCATCCATTTTCGTCACAGTCGCCTCTATATTGACGTCATTTTAACATCATGACGTCATAATTATGACGCACATTTCAACATGACTCATACTGCATAAAGCACATGTTTAGGGCTATATTTGGACAAATTTTATTCTTGTCAGAACTGTAGTTAGGTAGATAGAGAATTAGTTTGCGAATTTTTTGATCACCCCTCGTATAATGTAAATTTACGAAGTTTATCAAAAGATACCTAAATTTTAAATAATCCCTGGGCATGGGAAAGTTGCTACTAGCACTTTTCAGGTTAAGGAATTTGTCTTAAAGGAAACGCTATCAATTTCGTAGTGAAAAATTATCCATATATCGTTGAACTTTTACGATCTTTGTATCCGTTCATATATTTTTTTTTAAATTTAACCAAGACACGTGGCAAACAGCTGATGTACGTAAAGTCGCATTGGCCGAACTCGGTTGAGACCCATATATTTATATGTTTTAGTACAATTGCCATTAAATTGAAACATACTTAGAGAAAAGATATCAACATAATATTGATTTTCTTGGAATATTTTAAAGCATATTTCCTATGAGCGGCCTTAACCTAGCTGCGAATGATTAAACTGTTTTCAGAGGATATTGCCATTGAAATGAACCTAACCTCTCTTCATAGACTATTTGCCTTAAGAAGTACACTGCACTTTGATACATTTTTTCAACAAATCAGTTGTCATGTAAAATGGAAGGAAGAAGATGTGTACTTTTTTTTTTCAAAATTTAAATTAAAAAATGCACATTTCATAGTTCATATTGTATTTAATACCTATTGATAGGTTTACAAAATATGAAGTCATATAATTCTGCTGGATTATTGTTAAACCAAAAGCTAAATTATAAATTGAAGGTTTGTTTACTTTTCATGTTTTTAAAGGTACTTGAACACAGATTTGAAGTCAATGTTTTCTCTATAATATTACGACTTACATATGTTGATGGCATTTCACACAAAAATTAATTAAAAATCTTATTTTATTTAAAAGTTATTAAAACTTCAAATTTTTTGGCGGGTTTGATTGACACATCCTTGCACTTTCACAAAATTTAACTTTATTCCTTAACCTTAGGAACAGTTGCAATGTTGTTGTGTATTAATGAGAAATATTAAAATTTTTATCCAGAAAAATAATTGTGTTCAGAGTAGAAATGTTAGAAAGCAAAACTCCTTCACAAATATCGTCATTCCGAACTAAGAGTTGCGTACAGAGTTTAGCAAATCGAGCACACTCGTGTTTTGTACACAGTTTTTGTAAACATGGCACGAGTTCTGTTATTGTTGATGTTTACAATTCACCGGGTGCGTTCAACAGTCTAGACGAACTCCAAAAACGGCGTTAACGGAAGTGAGAATTTCAGTCCAGAAAAGACTCCAAAAAACGAGTCCACGCATGCGCAGTTATATCAAAAAACGGTGAAAAATCGTGAAAAGTGGGCTCTTATAAAAAGTGCTTTTGCAAAAAATTGGATTACCTTGCAATGATGTAAGTTCTCAGAAATGATTAATAATAAATGTTTTTATAGAACGTATTTCTTAGAATTTTGATTTCATGTGCAAATAGTTTTTAATTTCAAGTCAAAGTTGACCAACTTCGAGGTTTAACCAGACCTCGTACAAGTAGGATACAAAATACAAATTAAACAGTCTTAATCTTATGAAAACATCTCTGTGGTTGATAATTTGTTTGCAGTGACTAAGTTAGTCATTTTAGAACTACTTTTACTGATTTTAGAAGTTTTTTGTAAGTAAGGGACGCTGGCAAATTTTAGTTGTTCGAATTTCCTCTGTCTTTCATGTCTCTCGTGTACGAATGAATTTCAGCATGTTTAGAGCAGCAATAAGCAACTGCTTTGTAAATACATCTTACCAATAATTAAAAAAGTACTGAATTGATGGTTTTAATCATAAATAAGAGTCGATCAGATGACAGTTACATGATAATCCATTCAGTGTCCACATTTCCTCCGTTCGGTTGCTTTTTTAAACAAAGTTCACGTTTCAAGTTAAATCAATTACAAAGAAAAATAAACGTTTGGGAATTAAATATATGATAAAAGGGAAAAATATGTAAAATTAAACAATATAACACTGATATAATATATATACTGTATGTTGTAACTGTTACACATTGACCGAATGTTACCCATTTGTAATATTATTTCGTCATATAATCCTGTATGACATCTGAATTATCACCATCGCTATTTACCTAATGTTATCACATATGAACAGATATAATCCTGAAAACATGTTTAGAATTATAATCTATCAGTTCAAGAACTTTAAAAAAAATCATTCTTTTAAAATTACGGTAAAAAGTCTTCTCAAAACGAACCTGTTAATATCTCTGCTCCGCCGCGAAAATTGTGCGGCTTTTCATAAAATAAATACGATCTAAGTGTCTTACAAGTAAAATTTAAGCATCTTTATAGTAGGAATGGCATAAAATTTAAATCAAGGGGACATTAAATTAAGTTAGGAAATTCATTCTTACCGAAGCAGTAAAGCTACACACTTACCAGAGACACCGACCTGTTTGTTTTTATTAGGATGCTTAGTTGTTCTTTTAGTTTATCAAATTTTGTTTTCTTTTAGACTACTTGAAGTTTTGGATTACCTCAATCAAGACATTTGGAGGCAAAAAGCCACCACTGTTTCTTGTTGTCACACACACAGAGAAAAAATCTCAAGATGTAAGTATTCTGGCAAATAGATATGTCAATTATAAAAAATAACTGATACCAACCTATTTTGAGAATGCACAATTGCAGTTACAACTTCAGAAATGCAAAAGAACCAAAATTTAATTGACAGTAAATCGTATCACACAATTGTATATTTTGTATTACATCCTAACTGTCATATAAATTGTAATCAACAATGAATTTCAGATCAACAGTGCAATTGAAGTCAGTTTGAACTGTGCACCACATTTAATACTGAAATACCTGTAACTGCACATTTTCAAACATCGACACAAAATTTAGTGGTTTAGTTTACAATTATGAATTAATATTTTATACATGCTTTATTTACTTCTTCAGGAAATAGAGACGTTCCTTGGGGAGTTCTGGAATGCTGTTCCAGACGAGGACAGAGATTGGTTAAGTGAGTCTCTAAATGATCGGGAATATGCAGTATGTCTAAAGGAACTTAATGATAATACCAAGGAAATACTAGAGTCAATGAAAAACTCCATAGTGGAATTATTTACGGATGAGAATACTACGAAAATTGAATTGCCTTCTTCATGGGCTCTAATGGAGCAGTTATTGTATGAAGGAGCCTGGAAGGTTTTGTCCCTGAGTGAAATCTGGAAGCTCAACGCATCTCTTTCCGATGAATACCAAATCAAAAGTGACGAGGAATTGTCTGAATTTTTAAAATGTTTCCATGATAATGGTTTTCTTTTGAATTTTGGAGAAGCAGAATTGAGGGAACATGTTATACTAGATATTCAGTGGCTTGCTAATGCTTTCAGCAAGGTAATTGCTGATGAAAACCACATCAATAAAGATTGTAAAAGGAAATTAATTAAAGAGTGGAAATCCTTCAACAAAACAGGGAAACTTCAAGATAAAGTGATAGATGCTTTGTGGAAAGAAGAACCCTCTTACTCAAAACATAAAAGTGAAATTATGCCATACATTGAGAAACTTCAAATGCTGGTACATTTGAATGCATTTGAGGCTGTATCAGTAGGTAGTATGTCATGGTATGTCCCGTGTATGAACAAAAAGCAGTTTAAAGCTGACTTCAGTGAAGATAAATGGGAATGCTCATCCATTTTGTGTTATCGATTTACTACCTTTGCCATGTTTGTGTTCTACAGACTAGTAGCATACTGCATAAGTTCTCTAAGATGGAGTGTTGCAAAAGATGAAGATAATGAAGGATGTCCATGTCTTTATCAAACAGCTGCAGTGTTTGATCACAATGAACACACGGTTGTTGTTGGCATATGCAATGATGATATTCAGTTGCAGGTGCAGAGAATCAAACCATTCACTATAGACAAAGAAGTATCAAATAAAATTGGAGACTCCATTGATAAAGCAATAGAAAAATTGACAGAAACATTTATTGACATAAAAATATTCCACAGAGGATACAAATGTCAAAATATTATTTGTAATGAGAAAGATCTATCTTTTACCCTTTCAAGTGAGCTGTCCCAAATCAAGGCTAAAGAAATTCAGTGCAAGTGTCAACTTCGAGAGAAGCATGTGATAAATGTACAGATGACGCAGGGATTCTGGGAAAAGGTAACAATTATAAATCTTTATACCCCTGTCAAACATAAATCAAAAAATCGATTTTTAAGACTTAGATTGTCTGCCTGTCTGTTGGTATATATGTATATTTGAGTCCAGCCATACTTTTGTAGGAAATAAAAACACTGGCACATATATTGTTTTCAAGTTGAGGAGTCATACTGCTTTTGACCATATTAAAGATCAATGAATGAAAAAAAATATTAATGTGAGAGACATTTGAAGTTTATATTTTACACAGAGCATTCTATCAAGAATGTCTTGATCTAAAAGCAAGGCCAATTGGTCAAGTTCAAGATCACTTTCAGAAATAATTTTTTTTTAAATAAAATAATTGTTACCGTATCTTGTAAAATGGACCATTATTTGACTCAAAGTTTTCTAACGACCCAAGAATGTGTCATGATTTGAACTTATTTAAGTTAATATGATGTTTACCTGAAAAAATAATTGGAAACTCAAAATGAAATGAAGAAATGTAGTGAGGTATATCTGCATAAATAATTGGAAACTCAAAATGAAATGAAGAAATGTAGTTAGGTATATCAGTATACTTCAAACTAATATTGCTTACAATCTCAAAGTGTGTCGTGACCTTGATCAAAGCACCAATATCTTTCAGACTAGTGCAGAGTAGATGAACCGTTTTGCGAGAGGTTAATGGATTTTTAACCTTTTACCAAAATTGTGCAATTAACTACCCATTGTCTCGTGGTTCGGGTACCAGGGCTTTACAAGTTCTGATGAGTACCTTATGTTTCTCTCTTGATAAATCTTTCATTTCACCTTAATCCTAATTTTCCAAATTGATGTGATGTCACCAACTCAATGATATCTAATGGTAAATTAAAATAATTTTCCTTTCTTGACCTACAACAGGGCCCTTTGATATAATCACCTTGGAAAACAAACTGTTCTTGCATTATGGTTTAGGTTTGCTTAATATTTGTGTAATCATCTTATAAATTTTAATCTTGGTTTATAATGTTTTTCCTAAGTTGGCTCCCTCAGATGAACTAAGATTGATTTTGTTTCAGACAAAGTTGGCTATTTCCAGCACATAGTTTCGAGGTTAATATGGGTTTATTGAAATAACTATAGTTTATTTTGTTTCAGAGAGAGGCGAATAATTCCAGTACTCCTGTGGCCTCTGGACAAAACCTAGGAGGCCAGTCTAGGTTTGCAAAACTTTGCATGGCTACAAACGATGTGTTGAATAAAGCATACAGAGATATTCTAGAATCAGAAATTCTCCCATCTGATATTGAGAACAAAGTGAATTTATTATCAAACAAAAAATTGAAGAGTCTTAATCTAAACGCAAATCAAGAGGATCAATTGAAAAAAGCTAAAAATTCTGGATATGAGGAATTTGATATTTCATTAACATACAAGTTGATAAGAAACATTTGTTCAAAGATTCCTAAACCAACAAAAGGAAAATGGGGAGAAGAGCCTGCAGCAGGAGAGGTGACTGCGGGTGACGATATCGAGAGAATTAGGTCAATACGAAATAGATTGACTGCACACGTGAGCTCAGCCTCCATCCCTCAGACAGAATTCGATGACACCTGGTCAATAATGTCAGATGTCTACCAAAGACTGGAAACCTTCACTGGTAAAAAGTACTTCGACAGTCTTAAAGGCATTCAGAAACTGGCTCTAAAAGAGGAGGGGGAAGATGCAAGAAAAGCTATCATAGAAAAGTTTGTCAAGGATCAGCACGAGCAACATGAACTATTAAAGACAGTCGTGTCAGATGTTCAAGAATTAAAGTTTCAAATGATGACATTAAAACGAAATTGAAGACCGTTCAGAAATAATATGTTTCACTCATAGAACCTATGCAGAACTTTTAAATAATGAATTCTGTAACGCTTGATTAAACATGTCGGAAATCTGCAATGCACTCAAAAGTTTCATCGGTGAAAAGCCTTTGGATTAGCTTTCTTATAATCTTAAACTGGATATGAGGAATTCGAAATTTCATTTCAGTTGTTAAGAAACGTTTGTTCAAAGATACCTAAACCAACAAAAGGAAGTTGGGGAGAAGAGCCTGCAGCAGGAGAGGTGAGAGTGGGTGATGATATCGAGAGAATTAGGTCAAAACGAAATAGACTTACTGCACACGTGAGCTAAGCTTCAACCTTTCAGACAGAATTCAATAACATCGTGTTCGACAATATCGGATATCTGCCAAAGACTGGAAATCGTCACTGGAAAAAATACTTGGGGAACCTTAAATAGCATATATAAACTGACTTTAAAAGATGAAGATACAATTTCAGCTATTTTAGAAAAAGTCAACTAGGAAAAACATGATATGTTGAAGAAAGTCATGTCAAGTATGCAAAACTTAATGTTAGATATGCAAGAAGTTAAGTCAGACGTGAAAAATTTAAAGCACGATTGATACTGCTCAAATTGAACCTTTTATGCACCGAACATACATGTATGCAGAGTGATTTAAGTAACTGAAAATCAGCCTTTATCAGTTGTGAAGCAATATAAATATCATAATTTTTGTTCATGAAAAATCAGAATTTTGGAAAGAGACAGAGACCATGCAGGAGGAGATGGGCGAGCAATAGGTTAAGTCATTTAAAAAAATATACCCATATAATGATGTTTGATTCATAACCCTCCAATCATTATTCTATGATAATATGTTTTGTATTCTTTTTGCATAGCTTCTTTTTATAGAGTTTCAATAGTTTCTCATCTTTAGACAGCCTTCAGAATCCCTCGTTTTTTTTTGTTTTGTTTTGTTTTTTTTTTTTTTTTGGATTAAACAGGATTTGGTTCCCTTCTGACTTTAAATGACGCAGTGTGTTGCTTGTGATAATGATTATTTTACTCATGTATTGTGTATTTTTTATCCAACATACATCATTAATATACGGAATGGTTTATGATAATCAATATATTTAAAATTTATGATAAGATAACTATACACTTTAAACATGCTTCTAATGAGCAGCGTGGGACTTCAAATTGCTGAAGAACTCACTGAAAATTCTATTTTTGAAATCGATCGTGAATGATGAACTGGGTCACTTTGTTGATCACCTTGTCAGCAAATAAAATTTATCACCGAGTCAAACGCTGACTGACTTTTTCATACCAATTGTTAGTCCATTATTTATACACTGAATTGACTACCGATTTTTTCCGTTATTTCCTAATCATGACAAGGAGCACACGGCGGGTGTGACCGGTCGGCAGGGGATGCTCACTCCTCCACGGCACCTAATCAAACCTCTGATGTTTCGGGGGTCCGTGTTTGCTCTGCTCTTATTTTGTATTGTTTTATGGACTTTGAAATTGAATACTGTTCGTTATCTCCATATCCTTCTTGTATATCAATTAACATTCAAATTAATATTAGATATTTTTCTACCTGTCTTAGACGAATTATTGGAGCTTACAGGAACAACAAAAGTCAAATCAATAAATGTTATAGGTCAACAGAGTCATTCAGGTGACCTATTGCTATCCGATTTTGTACGTCGTGTGTGTCGTGCGGTGTATGTTAACATTTGAACCTTTTCAGCTTCTTCTCTGAAAGCACTTAACCAATTTCAACCAAATTCGATATACAGCATCTATGGGTAACGGGGAACAAAAACTGTGAATCTTATGACCATGCCCACCTGGAGCCTGAGGATTTTGGCCAAAACCCCAAAAGTTAATGTTATCTAAAAAAATCGTCTTTATTCCTGCCAACATTTTTTACCTCTTGACATTGAAATTGTAGTTTGATCCAATTTTCAAAGAAGTCAACCTTGACCTTAACTTCTGATCGGGTGATGCTAAGGTTTTTATATTTCCAGTGTAGTGTAGATTAAAAATTGTCGAATCACGGACCTTGGAGTAGGTTGGGCCAAAGTGAGTAACATAAGGGAAAACTCTGGTTCAGAACAAGTGCCGAGTTTTTCAGGTGAGCGTTATGGCCCATGGGCCTCTTGTTTGCATGTGTACTTTGAATGACTTTTTAAGCGCCATCTTTCTTTCTTGCTGTAATTAATTTTAAACTTTGATTTTTAAAGTACAGTTTTCACTTTCATTAGCAACAGAAATGTAGCGTTATCGTTTTATGTCTAAGTCATTGATAATAACGCTACACATCCCGTAATGGAAATAATGGCGAGATTTTCTTCCACTTTCCAGTACTGATCAGTCAATTCTATTTCCCTCCCTCAATCTAGACACATTTGTTAATCAACTTTCTTTTATACACCTCCAGACCCTTTTTATCTATACAGACCGTTTTGCATTTTCTGTCGTCCTACATAAAAAGATCACAACATGCAAGCACAGAGATGAGTCTGAATAATTGGGAGGCAAATAAAGTATACAGATTCGTTCAAGAATTAACTTAGAATTATGGAGTAAATAAGTTGATGCTGGTAGATGACCAATGCTAGAAAATGGAGAAATTGTCCCCAATTTTGTCCAGAACAAGAGGCCCAAGGGCCTTGAATCGCTCTTCTGATAAATTGTACAACCTATCACTTGTATTTGAAGCCTATAACCCTAAGTATCCTATCAAAGACCCAAGTTGCATCACCTGACAAAGTTTGATGATTCTTAGTCAATTAGAACTACTTTTTGGTCTACATTCTTGGAAATCACAAAATGCATCAAGTGACAAAGTTTGATTATTCTAAACCAATAAGTACCGGAGAATACTTAAATATAGCCATAAAGTGTCAAAAGTAGGTCATCGTGACCTACATCTTAGTCAACATTTTTCAGATTCCCAAGATGCATCTGCTGACTAAATTTGATAATTCTAAGCCAATAAATACCTGAGATATTCAAAAGTAGGTCACTGTGACCTACTCTTTGGTCAACATTCTCAGAAAACCCAAGATGCATCAACTGACAAAGTATGATGATTCTTAACCAATAAGTACCAGAGATACTTAAATGTAGCCATAAAATGTCGAAAGTAGGTCATTGTGACCTACATTTTGGTTGACATTTTTAAGAGTCCCAAGATGCATCTGCTGACAAAGTTTGATAATTCTAAGCCAATAAATACCTGAGATATTCAAAAGTAGGTCACCATGACCTACTTTTAGGTCGACATTCTCCGAAAATCCAAAATGCATCAACTGACAAAGTATGATGATTCTAAATCGATAAGTACTAGAGATACATAAATATAGCCATAAAATGTCAAAAAGTAGGTCACCGTGACCTACTTTTTGGTCTACATTCTCCGAAAACCCAAGATGCATCTCCTGACCAAGTTTGATGATTCTAAGCCAATAAGTACCTGAGAATACTTAAATATAGCCATAAAATGTCGAAAGTAGGTCATCGTGACCTACATTTTGGTTGACATTTTTTAGAGTCCCAAGATGCATCTACTGACCAAGTTTGATAATTCTAAGCCAATAAATACCTGAGATATTCAAAAGTAGGTCACCATGACCTACTTTTAGGTCGACATTCTCCGAAAATCCAAGATGCATCAACTGACAAAGTATGATAATTCTAAATCAATAAGTAATAGAGATACATAAATATAGCCATAAAATGTCAAAAGTAGGTCACCGTGACCTACTTTTTGGTTGACATTCTCCGAAAACCCAAGATGCATCAACTAACAAAGTTTGATGATTCTAAGCCAATAAGTACTGGAGATATTTAAATATAGCCAAAAAATGTCGAAAGTAGGTCACTGTGACCTAATTTTGGTTGTCACTATCCAAAAACCCAAGATGCATCAACTCACAAAGGTTGATGATTCTAAGCCAATAAATACCTAAGATACTTAAATATAGCCATAAAATGTCGAAAGTAGGTCACCGTGACCTACATTTTTGGTCGACATTTTTCAGAGTCCCAAGATGCATCTCCTGACCAAGTTTGATGATCGTAGGTTTGAAGGTAATCAAAATATGCCTTTTAAACAATTTGAAAACAAATGCCTGCAAAACTCTAAAAGTAGGTCACAGTGACCTTCTTTTTCTTAAATATGTTTTAAGGTCCCATGATGCAGCAACTTACAAGATTTGATGATTCTAACCCTTTCAGTGCCTGAAATAATGGGAATAAATGTTTTAAAAAGGATAAGTCATAAAGTTCAAAAAGTACGTCACGGCGACCTACTTTTAAGTTGACGTTGTTCAAGGACCCAAGATGCATCAACTGACTAAGTTTGATGATCATAGGCCTTAAAGTATCCAAAATATGCCTTCAAATCAATTTGAAAACAAATGCCCGCAAAATTTAAAAAGTAGGTCACCGTGACCTACTTTTGAGTTAACATGATGTGAAGTCCTAAGATGCATCAACTTACAAGATTTGATGATCCTAGTCCTTATAGTAAGCAAAATATGAACATTTTTATTAATTGTAAATTTAGGTCAACTTTAAAGTGACCTTGAGACCACACCCTTTGCCCCAGGGTCATGCCTTGAACAATTTTTAATCTTCAACATATCCTGATCCTTGTTTGTAAGTATGGTGAAAATCTGCCTGGTGGTTCTGGAGAAGAAGATTTTTTAGCAACCAGTACTTTTGGTTTTGTTTTCCTGATTATCTCCCCTTGTTTTAGGGTCCCAACCCTTATTTTAGTATAAATGGTAGCCCTTGGGCCAAGGATACCCTGTGACAAATTTGACACTAATTGGCCAAGGGGTTCTTGAGTTATGGCCCATATTCTAAAAAGTTAATGCACACCGCACAAATGGCCATAGCATTAGCTCTTTGAGCCTTTGGCTCAGAAGAGCTAAAAATGTGCGTCGTAAATTGCACATTATTTTCTTAACGGGAGTGTCGAGGACTGATAAAAACATATAAAAACATAACGCTCCAATTCTCCCTACACTGTCATATGACAGTTCTTAGCAGGTCTCTCTGTTTTTATATATATGTCAATGTCCTATTTACAATATGGGCACTGCTTCAATAAACATAAAACATCGAATGTTATAACTTTTATTTCTATATAAAAATGATCTGCGATGTGCAGCATTATTGCACAAGAAAATAGCACTATAAAACTAGAAAAAAAGAAAGGAATGAAAAAGAATTCCAAAATAATCATTAACCTCAAAACCCATATAATCTACCCTTTATATAAGTAACATTGATAAATGATAATTGTATGTATATATGAAAAATATATAAATTAAGCATATAAAATGAAAAAAAAGGTAAGTGATAAAGAAAAACAAAGATGAGTTTTTCCAACAATCGGTGGTAATTTTCCCCCTAACATAAATCCATACATAATAATACTATACATATTGCTAAATCTCAATTATAGCTATATCTTTGGATAAGAAATCCATCTCATTGGATAGAAAACTATGTATTGCTAAAACCTACATCAAAACATTTAAACTACGATTATATCTGATATCAAAACAACATATTAAAAGTTTCTTTCAACTCAGAAACTGTCATCTCTCAGTATCAAATATTTATGATTAGATTAGCCTCGGCTGTCCTCGGGTAGCTAGGCGCTGAGAGCCATCCGGATCTGTCTGTCATGTTTTCCTTCAGACAGGCACGTGACGCTCAAAAGTGGATGGTCCGTTTTCTGTAGATATTTCTGAAATGTCAGACATAAGGTAACTTTATTAATCCTCAAAATGTTATGAATGAACTTTCATGGCAACGATCATCATCATAACAAATGTAAGATTTGTTTTTGTTTTAAGGAAAGAATTAAATATTGGATAAAACACACAGTAACATTAATTAATAAAACTTTTTTGGGACCAGTGTAAATCAAGATGCATCATTTGTCCATATTGATCATAAAATAGTTCTGCTTACATGGGCATAAGTCATCGCATTCTTTCTCTCAGCAACAGAAGTTTCCAATCCAATCCAAACGTAGACAGCTTTCTTGGTGTCGACAATAAACACATCCTAATGTTAAAAAACGTCAACAGAAATATATTTATCTCACTGTTACACTCATCCAAACTGTGGTGAGTTTTGAACAAGTCTGACCTAAGACAGAACTGCAAGTCTCGATGTTTGATGTCAAATTCCCAGTAGAAAATATTTTAAACAGCAGTGTTCACTCACCTTGCTGTCCAAATCAGACGTGGATACTGACCCACTCTTCTCTACTTTAAACGTCAGATTTCCCGAGGCATCAGACAATCTATAGAAACAAGATGTTGTCATACTTTGATGATGAAACGAAGTGTAAATTTATATGATGGAGCAACGGTGACTTTTTTTTTATTTCAACGTCTTTTTCAGAAGCCCCTGTCTTATAAAGTTCTTGAAGTAAATAATATTCCATTCAAACAATAAGAAAACATGTTTAATAAAGAAAAAAAAGTAAAACTTATAGTTGTAGGTAACAGGAAAACCTACTTCAAAGACATAACTTATTTCTAGATGTGTGCATGTCTTTAATTTGCAGACTTAACTGTCAGTTGTCTACTTCAAGAGGTTATCAAAAAAAGTCGGAAAAAATAAAGCATTTTGAATTCCTGATACATTAATTTGATAAAGATTTTCAACCTTTACATCAAGACAGTCATTTCAGAATCTTAGACTTTGTCTTTGAGAAAATATGTGATGGTATTTGTGTATTTGTGCCCCAATACACTATATGCCCCTCAGCCAACCTGAAGAGTTCCACTGTCAAATCTTTTGGCTTCGTGTTTTCAGCTTCACCTGGTACATCGTCCTCTGTCAAGGCATGGTAAAACTCATGCTGTAAAAGGGATAAGGGCATGGTAAATCTCATGCTGTAAAAGGGACAAGGGCATGGTAAAACTTGTGCTGGAAAAGGGATAAGGGCATTGTAAAACTCGTGCTGTAAAAGGGATAAGGGCATTGTAAAACTCGTGCTGTAAAAGGGATAAGGGCATGGTAAAACTCGTACTTTAAAAGGGATAAGGGCATGGTAAAACTGATGCTTTAAAAAGGATAAAGACATGGTTAAACTCATGCTGTAAAAGGGATAAAGGCATGATAAAACTCGTGCTGTAGAAGGGATAAAGGCATGGTAAAATTCGTGCTGTAAAAGGGATAAAGGCATGGTTAAACTGATGATGTAAAAGGAATAAGGGCATGGTAAAACTCGTATTGTAAAAAGGATAAGGGCATGGTAAAACTGATGCTGTAAAAGGCATAAGGGCATGGTAAAACTGATGATGTAAAAGGAATAAGGGCATGGTAAAACTCGTATTGAAAAAGGGATAAGGGCATGGTAAAACTCTTACTGTAAAAGGGATAGGGATATGGTAAAACTCGTGCTGTAAAAGGGATAAAGGCATGGTAAAACTTGTGCTGTAAAAGGGATAAGGGCATGGTAAAACTCGTGCTGTAAAAGGGTTAAGGGCATGGTAAAACTCATGCTGTAAAAGGGATAAAGGCATGGTTAAACTCATACTGTGAAAGGGATAAAGGCATAGTAAAACTCGTGCTGTAAAAGGGATAAGGGCATGGTTAAACTTGTGCTGTAAAAGGGATTTCTTCTACATAAGCAGCTTGTAGTCAGCATGCAACGATACGGAAAAAAACAGTCCAATTCAAAACCAATCATCAATATACAAAGAAAGATTAAATTCTGCTTCCTTGCTTTTTTTTTTTTTAACCAAAACTTAATTGAGGAGACATGAATTTTTTTGTTATCTTGATCAAATTTTGTGAAATATTTTTTACATAACAGTATACAATGTACAAAGAAACAGAAAAAATATAAAGATTAGAATAGCTCATGTCTTTACCTGAGAATAGAAAAGGACCTTCTCAAGATAAAATCAAACCTTTAGTTCATATCAAAAAAAAATTGTCTGGTTGCCCTCCCCCTACTGACTGACTAAAAATGGCCCAACTCAAAATTTCTAAAATATATTCCAAGACATATTTTATAAATTCCTCTTATCCAGTCAACAAATAATAGTTTTAAAATGTATTGTTATTAACTCGAATTAAAAAAATACCGTTATAATGAATCAAAATCAGTTTCTCTTGGACTTTGCTGTAAGCGTGTTTTACTGTCAGTGATTAAAATGCAAGAAATTTGCAGTACATGTATATGGATATTTAGACATTTTCAAAGAACAAAAAGCAATCTACCATATAACTAATAAATAAATGCAATATTTTCCCTTTTGATATAATTTAAATATTAATGAAAAGACTTGCAAGGTTTAATAATGACCTTAGTATCACAAGGCCAGGAATTTACGAAGTCCAAGTTTGTAATTAATGTTTATATTCCTTTTTTGTTTTAGACGTAAAGGTCGTAAAATGTATATACATGTCAAATACAAGATTTGTTTTGAAACGTAACAGAGTAATGTTAAAATTCTAGCCTTTGTGCCTTACTGTATATTTGTCTTATTTTCTTCCATTTGATAAACATGCAAGCTTGTCTTTTAGTCAAATATACTAATAATAATTATAACAGTCATACATGCATTGGGGTTATAATGATAAAGTGTGATAAACAGATTAATAAATAACTATGTAAATAAATAATCAATTGTATGCATACAGAATAAGTGGAAATTTTAGCAAGACGCAAATTTAACGATTTGTCCTTTAAATTGGATATTTTGTTCTTAACAATAAGTAATTTTAGCAATTTTAAAATGCACACTAAAGAAGCTATTACAAATAAAACACAATTAATTTTTAGCTTAATTGAATTTTAGTGATCTCAACACCCTTGCTAATAATGCCAAAATTAAATCTTAGCTACATATTCTGCTTATATAGTATATTCACTAATTAGTAGGGCTGGGTACTGGCCTAAGATTTCGTATTGCGATAATTTTTAATGTATTGCAATATTTTGAACGTTATCAAAATGGATTTTTTATTATTATACAAACTTTAATTTACATGCAGAATGTACATAACTATGATGACTAAGCAAAAAAAAAAAAAAGATTTAATCTTGTTGGTTTTATTTAATTTATGCTGTAAAATTAACCCATAAAACAGTTTCTGTCTTATTATTTGGAATAATAACAGCCTTTCTTAAATTTGTTATTTATATTTAATGATAAAATTCCTTAGTGAAACCATTTTGCCAGTAAATTGATATTACAAAAAGTTGAAAAACGTATTGCGATACAATATTTTTGTTATATTGCAATATATCAAAATATCAATATTATGGCCCAGCCCTACTCATTAGTATGAATAATTAACAAGTGTAAATTGTAAACATTATAAATAAACCATAAATGAAACTAGAGGTACTGTGAGCAATGAGCTTACTAAATGATACCCCCTGCCTCCCATAATGTCCATGTGTTGCTATATATTGTTTTGCGGTAATGTGTAAAGAGGAATAAATCGTCCTATCAAATGTTATCCAGACGCTTCTATATATGTGACGTCATAGGTAAACATATAATGGCAATGTCCATGTTTTGCTATGGGAAACCTAAAATATGTGTCGAATAAAAAAGTAATATAGGAGGTACACAATGGCAATATGTAATAAAGATTCTGTGAAAGTTTCATTAAATTTCACTCAGTAGTATAAGAGGAGTTGCGGATAAGAGATAAAGCGTAACAGACGGACCGACAGACGGACGTACAGACGGACGGACGGACGAACGGAAATCCCGATTACTATATACCCCCCCCCCCACACTTTTCAAGCGGGGGGTATAATAAACACATGTTAGTATGTTAATTAATTAGTGCTGAGCCACTACACCACTACACAAGCTTCCCGGGTGTGAACTAGCGATACGATCCCCGGCTACTAGTATCTCTCTATACTCACGTCCTTTGATAATAAGCCGTCATCCAGAACTTCTGAACGAGCTTTCCCGTGCCGCTCGTCTTTCAGTTTAAGGATGTACTGCATGGCCTACACAATGACATTTACTACAGAGTTATTTATAGAAGAGAAATAAGTTTAATATCTACATTTACTTACACTCTTAGATAACCCCTCTTCCTCAAGAACTTCGGACTTGGCCTTCCCTCGGCGCTCGTCTTTCAGGGCAATCAAATACTGCATTGCCTGGTGATGTGGTGTGAACATGATTGTCAATTGTTAACAGTTCAAAGAAATAGGTTTAGTTATGCACATGAGATCAGTATTGTTTAATCAAGTTTTAAATCCTTGAAGTATGAAAAACAAAATTTTTTATTCTTGTTCATTATAAAGAAACAAACTAAATACACCATGTTGACTTTAAAATTATAAAAATCATAACACATTTTTTCTAAAAATAAACTTACTTATACACCCCTAGAAGCCCCTTTTGTGCCTAGAGGTACAAATGGCAAAGACTCTGTAACTGATATTTTATGGATACATGTTGCTCCTTCAGTAATTTTCCAGCGACATTTTAAGAAAATTTCCTAAATCTTTGGATAAAACCTTGGAATTCCAAAAGTAGGTCACCGTGACCTACTTTTTTTGTTGGCATACTACTTTTTTGTTAGCATTCTTTCACAAAAAAAGATGCATCAATGACATAGTTTGATGATTCTATACCTTTCATTATCTGATATATTAATATATTCACATATAGCCATAAATATCAAAAGTAGGCCACAGTGCAAGGATAGAAGTTACACAACTAATCAAGTTTGATGATTTTAGTCTCTTAGTATCCTAAATATTGAGAAACAACAATGAAATTCCAAAAGAAGGAAAGTGTGATCAATATTTTAGTTGACACAGACCGTTGAACTGAGATGCATCAAATGAAAACATCTGAAAATTGAGCTATCTGGCCAAACGTGTTCAAATCCATCTGATTGCCACATGAGCATTCTAATGACACTCTGTCCTTTAATTAATTACATTTAACATTCTAATGACACTCTGCCCGTTAATAATTAACATACGTTTATTCTCTCGTCTTTATTGCTCCCTTTACCATTCCACTGGTAAATAGTCAAACCCAGATCCAGAATAAAAACATCTCCACTGTCCAATCGACTCGCAGAGCGTGGAACCTAGGGACGAGATATTGCTTAGTAACTCTAAAATGTGAACCATAAGAAAAATGAGAGGCAACAAAACCACCCATTGCCAAATTTGCCTACCACTGGACAGAATGAAAGATAAATGTGAACATGTACTCGACAGATAGAGAGGGAAACAATTATACCCATTCTACTCTTATCTCATGGACCTCAATAACAACTACCAAAATACCTACACCAGATACTATACTTCAGTTCAGTTCCTCTCATAATTTAGGTATCCTCTGCTACTAATCTTTAGTTCTGTGTGAATTACATGATTTTTTAAGAGTTGTTTAGTCTCATAACTGCAACAGTGTGCGCTAAGAAATTATATAATAAGAAATATTATATAAGACTTTCGTAGTTTTTATTGGCTGAAAGTATGTCACGTGATATTCCTCCTTTTGTGATATTAATGTGAAAACGCTTTCATGGAAAATGATCTTGCACGACACGCCATTCGGTTGCACTTAAGTTACGTAGTACGTGACGTCATAATGTAAGAAGTATGAATTTAACCATTGTGACGTAATGACAGCCGAGTCTGTTTAGTTAGGACTGTGTCAGTGCATTGACTTTGAGTGATTACATAATAAAACTGCTATGGACTTCAGTGAAGGTCAATTATGTGGTTATAAGAACTCATGGCAATTGATATTGACCTCAGACACAGAAAATGATAGCGACCTTGCAGGCTCGGTCGCTATCACTTTCTGTGTCTTCAGTCAATATCAATTGCCATGAGTCCTTATAACCACATATTGACCTACACTGAAGTCCATAATTGTATAATATTTCCTTTACCTGTTTAACTTCCACATTTTTCCTGGTTCCACAGAAGTGAAACAGACGTGGTGTGTATTTCTCAGGGGTCACCTTGTTAAAGCCGGTCTCCGCTCCTCCCTCTAGAATTCTGTAATATCAAACTCTAATGATTCAGAAATATGAAGGACTATAACTATTTTTCCTACAAAGTCAGACAAGACCTTGAGTGACGGTGGACTAGCAGGTTTTACAGTGGAATCATCATTGTTCATGGGGGTCCATGTTTGTGGATTTCTGTGGGTCACCCTTACCCAAGTCTTTACATTCCCTCTAACGTTTATTTTGTAAACTAATTCATTGAATCTACCATATGAATGAGAAATCCACAAAATAACGTCCCACGAACAAGTTAAATTACACTTACCCATGAATTTACATCCCCCTTTATGTTTATTTTGTAAACATATTAATTCATAAACCTAACATATTAATGAGTAATCCACAAAATAACGTCCCATGAACAAGTTAAATTAAACTTACCCATGAATTTACATCCCCCTTTATGTTTATTTTGTAAACATATTAATTCATAAACCTAACATATTAATGAGTAATCCACAAAATTACGTCCCACAAATAAGTTAAATAACACTTACCCATGAAAACTGACACGAAGAATTTAAGACGATTCTACAATAAGCTCTGACTGGAATTTGTTTTTTAAAAAACTTACGTGATTGTATCAAAGTAGGACTTGAAGAGATCAGATTCAAAGCCCTGGACCTCTCTATGTTGGATTGGTTTGTCGTCAAGAAAGGTATCAAGTTCAACAGTCTTATAAGCTGCTGTCCCATACTCATCCTAAAGAACAACGAAAACAATGAAATGAAAGGAAGATAATGTCCATCTATTACCGTATAAGTAATGTCTACTGTCTTATAAGCTGCTGTCCCATACTCATCCTGAAGACAAATGAAAACAATGAAATGAAAGTAAGACAATGTCCATTTATTACCGTATAAACAGAATTTTTAGCAAGGATTAAATTTTGGCATTTTTAGCGAGGGTAGCTGAGATAGCTAAAATTAAATATCACTAAAATTTAATTGCGTTTTGTTTGTAAAAGCTTCGAAAGTGAGAATTTTTAAAATTGCGAAAATTACTTCTCTCTTAAATCAAAATACCAATTTTTGAGGAAAAATCCCTAAATTTTTGTCTCGCTAAAATTTCCACTTATACCATAGATAAAATCAAAACAAGTCTACAGAAATTTTTTCTCTAAAATCCTCTAAAGATTCTTTTTCCGAAAGGCTTGACTTTTAATTTTTGCTTAATTCTATTATGATTCTCTTTCCATATAATATAATCAAAAAGCCTTGCTTGACTATGACTCTGCCAGTTTCACTAGAGGGTTTTGTTAATTTTTTTTAAAAAATATCAAATATTCACCCCAATGAGTGTGCCTCTTCCTTCTCAATTTGAAATAATTTAGTAAAACTTGACTTTTTTTATATACAAAGCTTAAATCTTATGCCCCTTCACTGGTAACTAGAGGGTATTTTATAGAGATGAATGGATTTCATGTTTCTCATGTTCAGAAAGTGGTCCATATTTTTAAAAAGTTCTGTGCTGTCTGTGTTGTACATGTACATAGTAAGTAATCCTCCCTGTGTGTTATATATAAGTAATCCTATCTGTGTGTTATATATAAGTAATCCTATCTGTGTGTGTTATATATAAGTAATCCTATCTGTGTGTGTTATATATAAGTAATCCTATCAGTGTGTGTTATATATAAGTAATCCTTTCTGTGTGTGTTATATATAAGTAATCCTATCTGTGTGTGTTATATATATGTAATATATATAAGTAATCCTATCTGTGTGTGTTATATATAAGTAATCCTATCTGTGTGTGTTATATATAAGTAATCCTATCTGTGTGTGTTATATATAAGTAATCCTATCTTTGTGTGTTATATATAAGTAATCCTATCTGTGTGTGTTATATATAAGTAATCCTATCTGTGTGTGTTATATATAAGTAATCCTATCTGTGTGTGTTATATATAAGTAATCCTATCTGTGTGTGTTATATATAAGTAATCCTATCTGTGTGTGTTATATATGTAATCCTATCTGTGTGTTATATATAAGTAATCCTATCTGTGTGTGTTATATATAAGTAATCCTATCTGTGTGTGTTATATATGTAATCCTATCTGTGTGTTATATATAAGTAATCCTATCTGTGTGTGTTATATATGTAATCCTATCTGTGTGTTATATATAAGTAATCCTATCTGTGTGTGTTATATATAAGTAATCCTATCTGTGTGTGTTATATATAAGTAATCCTATCTGTGTGTGTTATATATAAGTAATCCTATCTGTGTGTGTTATATATAAGTAATCCTATCTGTGTGTGTTATATATAAGTAATCCTATCTGTGTGTGTTATATATATGTAATCCTATCTGTGTGTGTTATATATAAGTAATCCTATCTGTGTGTGTTATATATATGTAATCCTATCTGTGTGTGTTATATATAAGTAATCCTATCTGTGTGTGTTATATATAAGTAATCCTATCTGTGTGTGTTATATATAAGTAATCCTATCTGTGTGTGTTATATATAAGTAATCCTATCTGTGTGTGTTATATATAAGTAATCCTATCTGTGTGTGTTATATATAAGTAATCCTATCTGTGTGTGTTATATATAAGTAATCCTATCTGTGTGTGTTATATATAAGTAATCCTATCTGTGTGTGTTATATATAAGTAATCCTATCTGTGTGTGTTATATATGTAATCCTATCTGTGTGTTATATATAAGTAATCCTATCTGTGTGTGTTATATATAAGTAATCCTATCTGTGTGTGTTATATATGTAATCCTATCTGTGTGTTATATATAAGTAATCCTATCTGTGTGTGTTATATATGTAATCCTATCTGTGTGTTATATATAAGTAATCCTATCTGTGTGTGTTATATATAAGTAATCCTATCTGTGTGTGTTATATATGTAATCCTATCTGTGTGTGTTATATATAAGTAATCCTATCTGTGTGTGTTATATATGTAATCCTATCTGTGTGTTATATATAAGTAATCCTATCTGTGTGTGTTATATATAAGTAATCCTATCTGTGTGTGTTATATATAAGTAATCCTATCTGTGTGTGTTATATATAAGTAATCCTTCCTGTGTGTGTTATATATAAGTAATCCTATCTGTGTGTGTTCTATATAAGTAATCCTATCTGTGTATTATATATAAGTAATCCTATCTGTGTGTGTTATATATAAGTAATCCTTCCTGTGTGTGTTATATATAAGTAATCCTATCTGTGTGTGTTATATATAAGTAAACATAACTGTGTGTGTTATATATAAGTAATCCTATCTGTGTGTGTTATATATAAGTAATCCTATCTGTGTGTGTTATATATAAGTAATCTTATCTGTGTGTTTTATATATAAGTAATCCTATCTGTGTGTGTTATATATTAGTAATCCTATCTGTGTCTTATATATAAGTAATCCTTCCTGTGTGTGTTATATATAAGTAATCCTATCTGTGTGTGTTATATATAAGTAATCCTATCTGTGTGTGTTATATATAAGTAATCCTATCTGTGTGTTATATATATAAGTAATCCTATCTGTGTGTGTTGTATATAAGTAATCCTATCTGTGTATTATATATAAGTAATCCTATCTGTGTGTGTTATATATAAGTAATCCTATCTGTGTGTGTTATATATAAGTAATCCTATCTGTGTGTGTTATATATAAGTAATCCAATCTGTGTGTGTTACATGTAAGTAATCCTATCTGTGTGTGTTATATATAAGTAATCCTATCTGTGTGTGTTATATATAAGTAATCCTATCTGTGTGTGTTATATATAAGTAATCCTATCTGTGTGTGTTATATATAAGTAATCCTATCTGTGTGTTATATATAAGTAATCCTATCTGTGTGTTATATATAAGTAATCCTATCTGTGTGTGTTATATATAAGTAATCCTATCTGTGTGTTATATATATCCTAGTGTGTGTTATATATAAGTAATCCTATCTGTGTGTGTTATATATATGTAATCCTATCTGTGTGTGTTATATATAAGTAATCCTTCCTGTGTGTGTTATATATAAGTAATCCTATCTGTGTGTGTTATATATAAGTAATCCTATCTGTGTGTTATATATAAGTAATCCAATCTGTGTGTGTTATATATAAGTAATCCTATCTGTGTGTGTTATATATAAGTAATCCTATCTGTGTGTGTTATATAAGTAATCCTATCTGTGTGTGTTATATATAAGTAATCCTATCTGTGTGTGTTATATATAAGTAATCCTATCTGTGTGTTATATATAAGTAATCCTATCTGTGTGTGTTATATATAAGTAATCCTATTTGTGTGTGTTATATATAAGTAATCCTATCTGTGTGTGTTATATATAAGTAATCCTATCTGTGTGTTATATATATAAGTAATCCTATCTGTGTGTGTTATATATAAGTAATCCTATCTGTGTGTGTTATATATAAGTAATCCTATCTGTGTGTGTTATATATAAGTAATCATATCTGTGTGTGTTATATATAAGTAATCCTATCTGTGTGTGTTATATATAAGTTATCCTATCTGTGTGTGTTATATATAAGTAATCCTATCTGTGTGTCTTATATATAAGTAATCCTATCTGTGTGTGTTATATATAAGTAATCCTATCTGTGTGTGTTATATATAAGTAATCATATCTGTGTGTGTTATATATAAGTAATCCTATCTGTGTGTGTTATATACAAGTAATCCTATCTGTGTGTGTTATATATAAGTAATCCTATCTGTGTGTGTTATATATAAGTAATCCTATCTGTGTGTGTTATATATAAGTAATCCTATCTGTGTGTGTTATATATAAGTAATCCTATCTGTGTGTTATATATAAGTAATCCAATCTGTGTGTGTTATATATAAGTAATCCTATCTGTGTGTGTTATATATAAGTAATCCTATCTGTGTGTGTTATATATAAGTAATCCTATCTGTGTGTGTTATATATAAGTAATCCTATCTGTGTGTGTTATATAATAGTAATACTATCTGTGTGTTATATATAAGTAATCCTATCTGTGTGTGTTATATATAAGTAATCCTATCTGTGTGTGTTATATATAAGTAATCCTATCTGTGTGTGTTATATATAAGTAATCCTATCTGTGTGTTATATATAAGTAATCCTATCTGTGTGTGTTATATATAAGTAATCCTATCTGTGTGTGTTATATATAAGTAATCCTATCTGTGTGTTATATATAAGTAATCCTATCTGTGTGTGTTATATATAAGTAATCCTATCTGTGTGTGTTATATATAAGTAATCCTATTTGTGTGTGTTATATATAAGTAATCCTATCTGTGTGTGTTATATATAAGTAATCCTATCTGTGTGTGTTATATATAAGTAATCCTATCTGTGTGTGTTATATATAAGTAATCCTATCTGTGTGTTATATATAAAGTAATCCTATCTGTGTGTGTTATATATAAGTAATCCTATCTGTCTGTGTTATATATAAGCAATCCTATCTGTGTGTGTTATATATAAGTAATCCTATCTGTGTGTGTTATATATAAGTAATCCTATCTGTGTGTGTTATATATAAGTAATCCTATCTGTGTGTGTTATATATAAGTTATCCTATCTGTGTGTTATATGTAAGTAATCCTATCTGTGTGTGTTATATATAAGTAATCCTATCTGTGTGTTAAATATAAGTAATCCTATCTGTGTGTGTTATATATAAGTAATCCTATCTGTGTGTGTTATATATAAGTAATCCTATCTGTGTGTGTTATATATAAGTAATCCTATCTGTGTGTTATATATAAGTAATCCAATCTGTGTGTGTTATATATAAGTAATCCTATCTGTGTGTGTCATATATAAGTAATCCTATCTGTGTGTGTTATATATAAGTAATCCTATCTGTGTGTGTTATATATAAGTAATCCAATCTGTGTGTTATATATAAGTAATCCTATCTGTGTGTGATATATATAAGTAATCCTATCTGTGTGTGTTATATATAAGTAATCCTATCTGTGTGTGTTATATATAAGTAATCCTATCTGTGTGTGTTATATATAAGTAATCCTATCTGTGTGTTATATATAAGTAATCCTATCTGTGTGTGTTATATATAAGTAATCCTATCTGTGTGTGTTATATATAAGTAATCCTATCTGTGTGTTATATATAAGTAATCCTATCTGTGTGTGTTATATATAAGTAATCCAATCTGTGTGTGTTATATATAAGTAATCCTATTTGTGTGTGTTATATATAAGTAATCCTATCTGTGTGTGTTATATATAAGTAATCCTATCTGTGTGTGTTATATATAAGTAATCCTATCTGTGTGTGTTATATATAAGTAATCCTATCTGTGTGTTATATATAAGTAATCCTATCTGTGTGTGTTATATATAAGTAATCCTATCTGTCTGTGTTATATATAAGTAATCCTATCTGTGTGTGTTATATATAAGTAATCCTATCTGTGTGTGTTATATATAAGTAATCCTATCTGTGTGTGTTATATATAAGTAATCCTATCTGTGTGTGTTATATATAAGTTATCCTATCTGTGTGTTATATGTAAGTAATCCTATCTGTGTGTGTTATATATAAGTAATCCTATCTGTGTGTGTTATATATAAGTAATCCTATCTGTGTGTGTTATATATAAGTAATCCTATCTGTGTGTGTTATATATAAGTAATCCTATCTGTGTGTGTTATATATAAGTAATCCTATCTGTGTGTGTTATATATAAGTAATCCTATCTGTGTTTGTTATATATAAGTAATCCTATCTGTGTGTGTTATATATAAGTAATCCTATCTGTGTGTGTTATATATAAGTAATCCTTCCTGTGTGTGTTATATATAGGTAGTCCTATCTGTATGTGTTATATATAAGTAATCCTATCTGTGTGTTATATATAAGTAATCCTATCTGTGTGTATTATATATAAGTAATCCTATCTGTGTGTGTTATATATAAGTAATCCTATCTGTGTGTTATATATAAGTAATCCTATCTGTGTGTGTTATATATAAGTAATCCTATCTGTGTGTGTTATATATAAGTAATCCTTCCTGTGTGTGTTATATATAAGTAATCCTATCTGTGTGTGTTATATATAAGTAATCCTATCTGTGTGTGTTATATGTAAGTAATCCTATCTGTGTGTTAAATATAAGTAATCCTATCTGTGTGTTATATATAAGTAATCCTATCTGTGTGTGTTATATATAAGTAATCCTACTTGTGTGTGTTATATATAAGTAATCCTATCTGTGTGTGTTATATATAAGTTATCCTATCTGTGTGTGTTATATGTAAGTAATCCTATCTGTGTGTGTTATATATAAGTAATCCTATCTGTGTGTGTTATATATAAGTAATCCTACCTGTGTGTGTTATATATAAGTAATCCTATCTGTGTGTGTTATATATAAGTAATCCTATCTGTGTGTGTTATATATAAGTAATCCTATCTGTGTGTGTTATATATAAGTAATCCTATCTGTGTGTTATATATAAGTAATCCTATTTGTGTGTTATATATAAGTAATCCTATCTGTGTGTGTTATATATAAGTAATCCTATCTGTGTGTGTTATATATAAGTTATCCTACCTGAGTGCTGTACTTCCCGATCCAGAAGTGGACATCATACAACAACTCATCACTACTGTCATCCTTGTAGGTCTAAAAAGAAATCTTGAGTCACTATTACAAGGGTCATTACATTACAGGGGTTATTACAATAACAGTATCAAAATCAAAGGTTATTACATTACAGGGGTTATTACAATAACAGTATTAAAATCAAAGGTTATTACAATACAGGGTTTATTACAACAACAGTATGTAAATCAGGGATTATAATATTGCAGGGGTTATTACAATGACAGTTTATAATTAATGTTCATTACATTACAAGGGTCATTACAATAACATAATATAAATCAAAGATCATTCCATAACAAGGGTTATTACATTTCAGGAGTCATTACAATAACAGTATATAAATCCAAAGTTATTACATTTAAGTTGTCATAACAATAACAGTATATAAATCAGGGATTATTACATTACAGGGGTTATTACAATAACTGTATATAAATCAGGGATCATTACATTGCAGGGGTTATTACAATAACAGTATATAAATCAAGGGTTATCACATTACTGGGGCCAAAACAATTACAGTATAAAAATCAAGGATCATTACATTACAAAGATTTTTACATAAATAGAAAATAAATCAAGGGTAATTACATTATAGGGGTCATTACATCACATGTAACATTACATTACAGGATCATAAAAATAACAGAACACAAAATGAAATCAAGGTTCATTACATTACACTGAAGTAGATAACCATTCATTCTATAAAGAAATACTCACGTTTAATACAATGTAAGAATCTCCATTGTAAAATTTCCCATAATCCTCTTTGGGCCAGGATGTCACCTTGAATTTCTAAAATAAATAAATAATTTCAAAAATCTAGTTATTTCTGATCCAGTTAAAATAGTCATTATTGTCTATTGAAAAACACACATACGAAGTACCAGGAATGTTTACTTCTGAATCATTCCAAATGAAATTCATTAAATAATAATACTTGATAATTTTAATATATGTTTTAAACTAACAGGGAATGAAAAATCAGTTTGTTATCCCATTAAAGCATGATTGCTATAACCATAAAATTTTACAAAATTATAAGCCCAAACAAGACATATTACATGTAACAACAACACAACAAAACCAACAACAACAAAGCAGCTGTCATCAACACAACAGCTCAACAAAACCAACAACAACAAATCAGCTGTCATCAACACAACAAAACCAACAACAAACCAGCTGTCAACAACACAACAGCACAACAAAACCAAAAACAACAAAACAGCTGTCATCAACACAACAGCACAGCAAAACCAACAACAACAAACCAGCCTTCAACAACACAACAAAACCAACAACAACAAACCAGCTGCCATCAACACAACCAAATCAACAACAACAAACAGCTGTCATAAACACAACAAAACCAATAACAAACCAGCTGTCAACAACACAATAGCACAACAAAACCAACAACAAAAAAACAGCTGTCAACAACACAACAAAACCAACAACAACAAACCAGCTGTCATCAACACAACAGAACAAAACCAACAACAACAAACCAACTGTCAACAACACAACAAAATCAACAACAAACAGCTGTCATAAACACTACAAAACCAACAACAAACAGCTGTCATAAACACAACAAAACCAACAACAAACCACCTGTCATCAACACAACAAAACCAACAACAACAAAACACTGTCATCAACACAACAGCTGTCATAAACACTTCAAAACCAACAACAAACAGCTGTCATAAACACAACAAAACCAACAACAAAACAGCTGTCATCAACACAACAACACCAACAACTTAACAAGAGTCAACAACACAACAAAACCAACAACAACACAACAGCTGTCATCAACACAACCAACCAATCCCTCAGCAGAAAAATTTCATAATAAAAGTAAAATAATTCAATTTTGTTTGTATTCTAGCCTCTGATTGATCAAAAGCCAAAAAGGAACAAAGACAATTTCTGTATAACCTGGTTTGGTAATCCCCCTCCTTGAACAACCAACTGAATCATCTTTATCTAAGCAATCCTCTCATTTTTCAGTCTTCAGAATTCATGCTAAAATTTCAGATTTACTAAATGTACCATGAAACCTCCAACAGTAACTCAGTCTTACCACATGTATAACAAATAACCTGGCTGCTTGGTCTCTGTTTCAGTTTATACTCCCCTCAAGTTCAACACTGGTTATAGATCTACTTTAACATGTTTAACAGGTACATTAAACTACATTATACAATTATTGCTGTTTGTGAGGTCATTACGTTGATTTAAACACCTGATGAGTGTAATATTCACTGAGTCTGAAGGGTGAAGTGAATACTGTACTTCAAAGGTGGCTAAAAAATCATCATATTGACCGCAATTAACAACAATAACTGTTTTATTAAATGATTAAATGATAGCAAACTCAGTTATCTTCAGTAATCGAAGATTCGGGTATATGTAGTTTTTGCCCTGTATGTCTTTCTGTCTTCAAGAACTTTAATTATGCCAATAACTTTTCAGTGGGTAGAACTATGGCATTCATATCTTTCTTTGCAATGGGCATCACAAATTTTGACTATTACCATAACTTTTGAACAGGTGGTGATAAAACCTTGTATATAGTACATATACTGACCACAATCCTCCAGATTTGGAGTCCTGGTTTCTGTCCGATTCCTTTCCAGGCTGGTTCTGATTCTGCAGACTCCTCTACAACAAAAAATAACATGTACAGACAAAGATAGCAACATGTACACACAAATAAAAATAACAACACGTACACACAAACAAAAATAACAACATGTATACACAAACAAAAATAACAACATGTACACACAAATAAAAATAACAACATGTACACACAAACAAAAATAACAACATGTACAGACAAACAAAAATAACAACATGTACACACAAATAAAAATAACAACATGTACAGACAAACAAATATAACAATATATACACACAAACAAAAATAACAACATGTACAGACAAACAAAAATAACAACATGTACAGACAAACAAAAATAACAACATGTACAGACAAACAAAACAAACAACATGTACAGACAAACACACATACAATCAGTGTATTGTAAATTACAAAAAATTACTTTTGACTTCTTTCTGTATAGTGTATAATACATACTTTTTATCTATTTCTCTATATAGCATATAATACATACTTTTTATCTATTTCTCTATATAGCATATAATACATACTTTTTATCTATTTCTATATATAGCATATTATACATACTTTTTATCTATTTCTCTATATATATAGCATATAATACATACTTTTTATCTATTTTTCTATATAGCATATAATACATACTTTTTATCTATTTCTCTGGCTATTTAGTACATACTTTTGACCTATTTCTTTGTATAGTATTTAGTACCTACTTTTGACCTGTTTCTCTGTACAGTGTATTACATACTTTTGACTTGTTTCTCTGTATAGTATATAGTTCATACTTTTGACCTATTACTCTGGCTATTTAGTACCTACTTTTGATCTGTTTCTCTGTACAGTGTATTACATACTTTTGACTTGTTCATATATAGTACTTTTTGACTCTGGCTATTTAGTTTCTGTACAGTATATAGTACCTGTATAGTATATTTTGAGTACATACTTTTGACCTGTTTCTCTGTATAGTATATAATACATACTTTTGACCTGTTTCTCTGTATAGTATATAGTTCATACTTTTGACCTTGTTGTATATAGTACTCTGTACAGTATATAATACCTACTTTTGACCTGTTTCTCTGTACAGTATATAATACATACTTTTGATCTGTTTCTCTGTACAGTGTATTACATACTTTTGACCTGTTTCTCTGTACAGTATATAGTACCTACTTTTGACCTGTACAGTATATAGTACCTACTTTTGACCTGTACAGTATATAATACCTACTTTTGACCTGTTTCTCTGTATAGTATATAATACATACTTTTGACCTGTATAGTATATACGCAGCACTGTTAAGGCCTACTATGAGAAATCAGAATATTTTATAATACACAGAACTACTTTTAGACCTGTTTCTCTGTTACGTGATAATGCATAGTTCGTGTACTTAATGTAGGTCATTAGCAAATTTCAATATCGCAACGGCATACCCTAGTTGAAATTAAAAATTCATATTAATTGTTTCTGCATACCTTTTTTGACCTGTTTTTTCTCCAATGTAAATATGTTTGACTTTTACCAGTATATAAAATATTTAAAGAAAGCAGCAGCACTTTTCACTTTTGACCTGTTATGCCCTTGCGAAAAGTACAATTTTATAGGCATCTCGTAAAATATATACCTGTACATATAAACACAACATAATTTATAAAATACATTCTCTATAGTATAGCACTATATACATCGGTATTTATCGTACCTGTAAATAATATTCTTTTAATAAAACGCACCTGTAAAAAATTCCTCAGTATCTGCCTCTCACAGCACATGAAATGCGTCATTTTTACTATGACGTCATGTTTACAAGTTCATCGCGATCTGCTTTGTTTAAAACCAGCTACATGGGATTTAACAAGCAACTTCTTTTAATGCATCGATAAGTATATATTGTTGTTTATTATGCTACTTTTGACCTGTTTTTTTTTTCGTGTGATGTCACAGTAAACTTTTCCCGTATAAATTAGGCCCCGCCCCCTTTTCAAGCCTGTATAATACCTACTTTTGACCTGTACAGTATATAGTACATACTTTTGACCTGTTTCTCTGTATAGTATATAATACCTACTTTTGACCTGTTTTTTGGTATAGTGTATAGTACCTACTTTTGACCTCTATGTATAGTATATAGTACATACTTTTGACCTGTTTCTCTGTACAGTATATAGTACCTACTTTTGACCTGTTTTTCGGTATCGGATCCAAACAAAGCTAGATTGCTGTCCTTCCAGTCATACTGCTTGGCTTTGGTTAGACCTATAATAAAGAAGAAATCAATGTACTGAAAGTACTGGTAAGACCTACAATAATAAAAAATCAAAGACATTAGATTTACAATGTAGAATTGAACTACATTATAAAGGAAAAAAGAAAACTTTTAAGAATTCGCTGTTACACAATAACATTAGACACTGATCACTCATGTGACTTAACTAACATAAAATGGTACTGTTCAAATTGCTTTTTAAAAATTTTTTTTAGGGTTGTTTCAATTAGTTTTTCGAAGGTCTTTAAAGCTATGATGTATAAAATGATGGATACACAATGAAAGGTTTGTATGTGACAACACGTTTACAACCTGTTATAGCTTTTATGATAGGAAATACCTCCTTGATCACAATTTGTATAAGGACATATATAAATTGAGGAAGTATATTTGAGGGCTATTTGAAAGCTTAAACAAATTAGACATGCTATATTCATGCATATTACACACAGAAATAGAAAGTTTATGTATGTGTTCAGTATTTTGCTGACTATATACAAATATGACAGGAGAAGCCATACCTATACTGATATAACTAATCATGGCCCTGCCATTAATGATAATTTTTTTTTTAAAATCAAATATTGTTTTTCCATTTATATGTTTTACTCCAAGTAATATTATATGAAAGTTTTATATGAAATAATTTGTTCCTGGATTGAGGATCAAATCTATTAAGAAAATTATATACTTGAATGGACATCTATTCACAAAATCTAACCCAAAGCATTAGTCTAGATGTTATTTTGGCCAATTGGGGTTTCCATTAAGATGCCCCATGTTATGGAGTACAGCAATTCCTGACTCAGCATAAAATTAATCAGTTCCGGATTTGTTCTGCCGTTCAGTCCTCTTGAATTTCATGACTACATTTCCTTCTGTATACAACTACATCATCATGTAGATGTTTTCAGTCACCGTCCTTAGCTAAGGCTTGTAACACAGACAGCTATTAGTACCCAAGGAGTTCACAATTACTTCAGGCACATCAAGTCTCAATGTATCAAGATATGTTAAATTTCAAATCTCTCAGACTTGTGATATTCACAATGGTGTGAGAAAAATTCAAAACATAAGTGATTATGTTTCTTATCAATTTAAAGGAACAATTTTTGAATATCAGTTAATATAATTACAGCAAACATTTATGATTATTTTTAAGGAATCGGTCACAGTTTAGTTAGTAGGGTATGCCAGGGCATCAACAGGAGTTGGAAACATTGGATAATTTGTGAAGCCTGTTATGCATAAATTATCCCACGCTTCCAGCTAACGTTGATGCCCTGGCATACTCTACTAACTAGATCATGTAGATAGTGATTCCTTATATTTCCATTTCATTTGAAATATTATTGTAAATTAAGATTTTAAAAATGTAGACTAATAGATTTAAATTACACCAATTTCAGTAGTCCTTTTCCATCGAAGTCCGACACAGACAAATGCACAAGATTTACGAGCATTTTAGGTCTTCTTCATGTTCTTAGCTCCTGACCTTTCATTTGGTGAAATTTATATCCCAGTTCAATTATCAAGAAATCAATTCATCTAACTTTGAAAGAGTTATCACAGAGAAAATAAATAGAAATGGAAATATTTCATGCATCGGCACAATGTTTCATTGAAATTCTAATGTTTGTATTTGAACCAGGTATAATATTCCAAAAAACCTCCCTTGAAAAGGAAAAATCTATTTCCTCAACTTTATTATTTTATGTCATCCTATCTTACTAGTAATATTATGTTAAATCATGATAAAAGATGATAAATGTCTTATGTGACATTGTGAAGTGTATTTTATAAGTAGACTTAATCTACCTCTTTCCTGATAGAGGATGGCTGCGTATCCTTTTAGAGTGAGGCGTATTTGCTGATAAAGTTGATAAAGTCTCTTAAAAACCTTTTATATTTATATTGTATTACTTCCTTTTTGACTAAACAACTTCAGACAAGATATTGTTTATATGCCCCCCCCCCCAAAAAAAAAAATAATTGCTACAAAATGTGTATTAATTTGCATTTTATCAACTTCGAAAATAATATATATCTTTCTTAAAAATATATTAATTTTTTTTAAATCTGTTCACAAATTACATATTTATGAGATTTTTTAACAAAGCTAACAGAATCATGTCCCGTGTTTTCCCTAAGAGCCAGCTCATTACCAGCCAAATTGACCACTTCCACTGACAAAAATACAGCTTTGATATAAAAATTTGTTGTTAGGTCCACAGAGATTCTGTTCATAAACCTCAGCCCCTAGCCTGTTACAACTGACCTCTAACCCTTTTCTTTGAAATATAGGGAAAACACTGCATGTCAAATGTAAACTCACAAAAAAATGCTGAATCATGTCAAATATAAACTAACAAAAATCTCCTTGTAGAGGTCTCTTATTCACAGGAAATCTCTAACGACAATTTATTATCATATTATTTTCCTTGTATTACAGATACTGTAAATTATCTTGATTCACCCTGCATCACATTAACACATTTAACATTTGTAATGATGTTATGAGAATAATATAAAGCTAACATAGAATTCTATGTTCAATCAATAGAGTGAGAATAACTTGGAAAACATGTATAAAAAAATCAAGACTGAAGAAAAAGAAGTGAAGGAGAGAGAAAACAGATCACTCAATTAAACACCATTTTTAGTAAGTTTTTATAATCTTACACAAGATAAAACAGAGATGAATTGAACTGTACAAACCTGACATGTTGAGTGTTGACCACCGCCTGATTACAAATCGTCACTTCACGACAAACAGGAAGTGTAACTCTCTATATACACCCTGATAGGACAGGAACTGAAATGTACAAACATCGTACATCAGGCCACAAGAAGTAATTATTTGTTTCACTGATCCATTCCGCAAACAATTATTCATTAGCTTCGCTAATAATTATATACAGGAAAGGAAGGCAATAAAATAAATGGGTTTTACAGCTATCACCTCCTGGCAAAATTGGCACTCCATACTTCATACTAACATGAACTCTCTATATAAAGCTTTGCTTCCTCCTTTATTCATTTTTTCTCTCCTTTTCAATTCCTTTCTTTCCTTCTCTCTCTCTCCCTCACTCCCTCCCCCCCCCCACTTTTCTCAAACAAAAATGAATACTACTATGATAAAATTATCATAATTATTAATTTCATATGCTAATGGTTGTATTAAAACATTGTTTTTTTCAATTTCTTTTTTTTTTTAAATGCTGTCAACTCTACATTTTTGATTTCTCCTTTTTTGTAAACGTCCATTGCCCTTTAAATCATTTAAATTGCATTAAAAACATATTGTCATGGCAACTATTAAATATTCTTTATTATTTTATTTTTAATTATGTGTAACTGTAAACTACATAATCATGTAAATTAAATTAGATGTATCCGTGGCCTATGCCTTGAATTTATAGGATGATTAAGAAAGTGGCTTGTCATTTATTAAATATATCCCAGTATATATGTCTTTGTTTAAAATAAGTCAAACTTCCTTAGGGAAGAACTATTATAAAACACTTTCAAATCATGGCTTGTGTATACAGATAAAGCTTCCCATGTTTAAAATAGAATTTCCTTTGTACTTTCCACTGTACATATACGCATTGTGTTTCAGGGTCCACAGACATAAGGAGTTACCAATCAAAGTCCTGAAGGGCCTGAAAGTCAACTGAAAGTCAACTCGCTCATCCACAAACACAACTCATATTTACCAGTCAAAGGCCTAAAGGGCCTGAGAGTCGACTCGCTCATCCACGAACACAAGAAGTTACCAATCAAAGGCCTGAAGGGCCTGAGAGTTGACTCGCTCATCCACGAACGCAACTCATATTTACCAATCAAAGGCCTGAAGGGCCTGATAGTGGACTCGATCATCCACGAACACAAGGAGTGGTTTGTTACTCTTATGAACTAATCAAAGGCCTGAAGGGCCTGAGAGTTGACTCACTTACGTAAGAACATGAGGAGTGATTGTTACTCATATGAACCAAAAAAAGCAAAAAAGTATGGCTGGAACAGAAATCTAACCCACAACCAAATACCCAGGTGCTCTAATTCTCTTGGTATTAATATTATAAAACCAATTCACTCCTCCCTCTTTAGATCGTGTTTGCCCTCCAAGACACAACCCAAATTCTTTAGCCCTGGCAAAATGCTCATGTGCAGGTCCAAGGGGTGGTCAATGTCCAATGGGTTATAAAACAGAAAAAGAGGCAATGTATGACTAGACAAGGAATCAAACCTAGAACCATATAGTTAGGCCCTCTGCCACTTGACCTATCTGAGACAATCAAACCCTGGATTCCTGCAGCCAGCCCTTCTACCATCTGACCTATCTAAGACAATGTATGACTGGACAAGGATTCAAACCTGGAACCCTGTAGTCAGGCCCTCTACCACTTGACCTATCTGGGACAATGTTTGGCTGGACAAAGAATCAAACCCAGGACTCCTGCAGCCAGCCCTTCTACCATCTGACCAATCTAAGACAATGTATGACTGGACAAGGATTCAAACCTGGACCCTGCAGCCAGCCCTTCTACCATCTGACCTATCCAGGTGGATATTTACAACTCAGACCATTACACCCCAAGTTTTCATTTTTTAATACCTCTCCCCTAAACTCAATCTCATAGTATTCTAATTCAGTATCCCTTAAAAACTGCATCATGACAACAGGGTGTACAAGACACACAAATACAAAGTTCAACTATCAGATACCCTTGGTTGGGAATGTCTTATTAGACATTTTAGTCTGGGTGTATAACTTGCTTATGCCTTTAACACCTAATAATATTGTAAACCACATTTTTGTCATGTGCCACAAATATCAACAAGTTTCACGACCCTCTTTTAACGTGCGAATATTAATCACAGCTAATAAATTATTTATTTCTCTTAGCATTTGATTCAGAAGAGAATATTTTAATCAGAAGCAAAATTTAATCATCATGGATTGATTTCAAACTCATAAATCATGGAAAAAAGATGATGATTGTGAATAAACGTAAACATAATTCATTAAATCCATTCATTTAAAAACACATTTTGAAATTACAGGGCTTCCGAATTAAAACTTCTTTGTAAGCATAAATTCATTTTAAGCGTGTTTGCATGCTTTCAACATGTTTTACTCTATTTATGTCTGTACAAATAATCATATCAAAAAGCTTTTTTTTATTTTTTGCAGATTCTTCCTTGATTTTCTTGAAAAGAGTGAACCCATGCATGTGCACTTACTGTAAACCCACTATAATTCATGTCATCTTTTATTCGTGATTCATCAATTTGAAATCAAACCACGACAATTAATTTTTGTGACTGAGGAAATGTTCTGTACAAATGCTCAAGAAAATGTTTAGCGCAGTTCACTTGCGAATAAAAGTTGGTTTACAGTAATTTACCTATAATATGGACAGTCACTGTATTTTATCAAAACAAGAGCCATTCATTGACTTTAACATTATAAAAAAAATATTTCCACATAGGAACAGCTGTTGAATTTCAATAATTTTATCTATTTGATTAAATGTTTCATGTGCACAAACACTTATAGATCAATGTTATCACACATATTTTTTTTATATAGAGCTGAATGTGGTGCATATATTACAAAGCTTTAGAATCTATTCAATATATTAAAACTTCAGTAATTTATAAAGGATGTGGAGAGAAAAATGTTTACTAACTCCTACAAAGAATTCAATATTCCCCTTTAAAAATCAGATTTTGTAAATTCTACACTTATGATTAATATTTATTATAATGTAATGACCTTAAAAAATTTATTGTTCGTAATGATATAGGGTTCTCCATGATTTGAAATTTTACTGTGTTGCAGAGTTTACGCGAAGCACTAATATTTTGCGGTATTTTCGCCATCAAATTCGTGATTTAATCCATATTCATTTTAATAACAAAAGAATACAAGCACACATTTAAAAGGAAATTGCGGTCAATACAGTCGAAACTACTTACTATTTTTGAAAGTAAATTTGCCATGATTTTTTCGGTTTTCTTGATCGAATTGCCGAATTACAAAAAAAAAATATTCGGAATACTTTTGAGAGTTCCTTGTAAACTAATATAATTAGTTTATTTATTTCAATTGATTTCACTACGATGTTTAACTTTAAATGCCAACATAATTCTAGAGCCAGGCTCATAGAAAAACATATTTAGATAGCTTAAAAAAATTAAATATGATGTATTTTTTATGCGACTACCAATTCACCGTTACTAGAAGTGTAAAAACAAATTATTTGTCGTTGTTCCTTCATGCGTAAACTCCGGGGAGGGTCAAGGAGATAATTGATTATGCGAGGTGAATCCCTAATTAAGTGCTAATTAAATGCTCTACCTGTTAGATTTGTTTGATAAAAGACTCAGTTATAGAGAATTTCTATGTTTAGATTTCTAATCATCACAGATCTTACTGTGTCGGCAAAATTTTTACTTGTCGCACGCATTAAATTTAAACCGTTACTGTGTCGGAGAAAATTTTACTGTGTCGGGAGCAACACAGTAAAACAGCTCATGGAGAACCCTGATAGTCTATATCATTTGATCATATTTTGTCTAAAAAGTTTTGCGTCATTTGTCAGGTCATTGCTTTTTATTACACAGCCCTCACTCTGCCTATCTGATCCATTACTGGGATCACGGCATACCGTGACATGAATAACGGGATGACGTAAAATATTACAAAGCAATGGTTTTATTTGTAACTCACATAACTGAGTACTCTGTATATGCGAAAACAATAAAATAAAAATAAATAAAGGTGGATCGGGAAGAAAGTGTATAATTGTTTAATTTATTTATTTTTTATGTGTTTACATTTAAATGTTAATTTTTTTTTTAAAAATAACAATTGATTTATTAATATTTCGTTA
>NW_026929637.1:0-40039 GCF_032062105.1 Saccostrea cuccullata | reverse complement strand
GTTACCATGGTAACGGAATACCTATTACATTTAAAATATATTTCCTTAGTAAAATAGTCACTTTGACATATCCCAAAGTATACATGCTATTGTTAACTTAAGACAATGTAGTTGGTATCAAAATTAAAGATTGGTTAAATGACAATAGATGGCATTAGATGCCAAATTTAGAGGTCTGAAGGTGTATGATTTTGACGACGGTTTCCTTGGCAACGAAACGCCTGATCAAATTAAATTATATATTTTTAGTAACATCATTGCCTTATCCCTCTCCATAGTAAAGATAAACATTTTCTGAGTGGGGGCCTTAAATGGCCCTTACCCTATATACTTCTTTGTCAAACTTTCAGTAATTAGACGTTAAAATTTATATAAAATACTAGCCTGTTTGAAATATTCATTGATTGTGTAAACAAAACGTTTTGTGTGTGCTAATTATATGTATCATATTGTAAATTATGAATTAATTTACTAAAGATACACATATAAATGTTAAATAACTTGATGTCTGTTGTCACGTTGCAATTTTTGCATTAGCAACCACTTACTTCATTCATGAGGTATAATAGGATGATATTCTATAGAGTTTAAAAAGCAAAGAAGTGTATCTTTTCTTCTATTTCGAAAAAAAACCTATTTTAAATACATAAATATTTGTTTTCTATACATGAAAACTTAAAATAGATAACATAACACTAATAAATCATGTACAGGTTTTTTTTAATAGACCGTGATACCATTTTTAGATATTGTGCATTATATTCGTTTTTACCCGGTGAAGTATCCATGTTTATGCATTCATAGGTTGGAAATACACATATAATTATCATTTTGACTTTTCTTTTAAGGAGGCTCATTACACAACTTTTTTGTTGACGTAATACACACAAAGAAAATAAACCTCCATTGTTTCAAACTTTTTCCTCTCGTGACGAATTATACAGGAACCTCTATAATATGACCCTGTCCTTTAAAACGCTTTAAAAATAGATGAAACATGCGGTGTTATAAACAGTGAAAACAAAGTAACGGATTTATTATATGCATGGACCAAGAAGGATTGTTTTTAAGCAGAGACAAAAGAAAACAACAGCCAAATCTTCGTCAAACAAGTATTGTGCGATTTCATAGCGATGCATGCAATGAGCTATATCAATGACATGTTTGTATGAAGGACATTCGAGTTAAAATCCACAACCTTATTGAAATTTAAAAAAGTTATTTACTTGCACTATTTACTGTTTTGGTGTTAATTTATATATTTCCTTTATTGGTTTTAATATACATTTTGGCAATTTAAAGCTTTGCACTGAATTTTAGAAGTAATGTTCAAACGTTCCTTAGTGTTTTGAGTCTTGGCTAATTAGGCAAGATAGCTCTTGCAAGTGGACTTTTTATACCAAATATTTTTTTTAAATTGGAATTTTCATTTTGTTTAAACATTCTTCATTCAATTTGTCACATGTTATTCATTAAAATACTTGTCTCTTCAGAACTCATTTTCTTAATGTTTTGTGCACAGATTAAAAAGATAATGATAATAATTGTTTTTAGGAGAAATTTTTTTTTTCTAATAAAATTAATATTAGGTATTATGAGGTATTTTTTCTGTGTGTACTTGTCTTAAGAAGATGCCCATCACTTGACACTAAAAGTTCTGAAATTCTGGTAATAATAAACTTGAAATAAAACATTTCACTAAAATTAGACAAAAGCTAAAAAGTTCTCTAAAAATATTTATGATAACAATATCTCGTTCTGGATATTTGACATCTATATTATAAATGGTGCTGTAATGAAATCTAAAATAAACTGTGGATGTAAAGAGCCACCTTAAAGCTTTCAATAGTTTTGATCTTAAATGTTCATATTTTTGCCACCTCGATCTGTTACATCTGTACAGGGGCATTATTTATTTTAACATAAAAAAAAAACAAAACAAAACAAAAAAAGCAGAAGTAAATTGAATGAGAATGGTTCGTTCAAAATCAAATTTCAATTATGAAGGAATTAGTTTATATAATTTTATTGTGGTTAAAGTCAATTGGAAACCCAAACTATATGTCAGAATGTCTTTATACACATGGATACAAAATTCAACATTGGCTTAAGAAGTTCAAAATGTTTCAGGAATTTTTAAATAAATTTGTTTGATACATTGGTAAACGAAGTCCTGAATTTGTCTCTGAGCGTAATGTGTATAATTATATGAATCGAAAGGGACCGCAGGTTAAAAATTAGACAGGTTTTTGCTTAACTTTATCTTTGTATGCTACTATGACTAAATAAATCAAGAATACCCTTTTGGATTTGATTCAGATAAATTTGGAAAATACCTTCGTTTGTTTTGCACATTAATAAACATTGTACAGGCAAACATTTTCAATGATCCACAAAAAAAAACCCCACAAGTTATCACATTATATATCCGACTCATTCCCTACGAAATCAGACTAATGGCGTCTTAATTGAATGAAATTTAAAAAAAATGCATATGTATATATTAACTCCTATTTATCAGCAACAACAATAACTATCAGTAAGTACATTTCAAACTAGATGCTGTCATGAGACAGTAATACCCGCACTAAGGTGTTTGCCTCTAAATGCACACTTCTTCATATTGGGCTTTACCAAGGAAAAAGTCAATATAATTCAATAATTTACATAATACATGTATTCTTCAAATTGAGCATAATATGCTCAGGTGACCAAGTAGCTGCAGATCTGCAGCGTTATGGTTTTATATTTACATTTGTAAATGTTTTCCTTTATATACCACTACTGAAAGGAATGCGTATCTATAACTGTATAAATACAGGTATGGGGTCAAGAGGTCATAGATGTGCGTTTGTATAATCGTTTGACGTATTTTCTCAGTGACGTCATAAAGGGTCGACGCGCTTTCAGTGAATTACATACATGCCGTTTGGTTTGAAAAATAATACATTTCACACGTTAAAAGTCACAATTATGCAAATATAAAGTATGAATTAGTCACAAATGTAAATATAAGTAATAAGGTATCATTTTAAAACATCTATCGGGCTATAAATACGGGTCGGTAGGAGATTAAATTCATCATAAAGCCCTTCGGGCTTTATGGAATTTAATCTCGTGACCGACCCGTATTTATACCCGGATAGATGTTTAAAAATTATACCTTATTTCTTAAATATATTTGTCTTTGACCATAACGCTACAGATCCCCATACGCAAAAAAGGTGCAATTTACGGCGCAATATTTTTTGCGCACTTTTGGGCAGAATTTCTCAACTTTCTAGCATTGGTCAATCAACTACCTTTCACTCCCTAATTTTAGACGCATTCTGTAGTCAAAATGTATATTTTGTCCACCTCTCAGCCATTTATAGTCATCTTTACAGGCAATAAACTCGCTTGATGTGAATTTTCAGAAATCTAACAAATAATTTTAATCAAGCGAGTTTATCTCGTGTAGAGACGACTATAAAAGGATTGGAGATGGATAAAATATACAGATTCGTTAAATAATATGCCTAGAATTAGGGAGTGAAAGGTAGTAAATTGACCGATGCTTGAAAGTGGAGAAATTCTCCCCAGAAGTGCACAAAAAAATATTGCACAGTAAATTGCACCTTTTTTGCATTACAGGATCTGTAGCTTTATGGTCAAAGACTAATACATAAAACCATAACGCTATACAGATCTGCAGCTAGTGACCATGTGACCCATGGGCCTCCATCTTATAGGTATTTCATATTCTTAATTCATTACCACTCGGAAATTAAACAACAGAATTAAATTAATGATGTAAATTAGGTTTGATAAAAGGGGGGGGGGGTTGGCACATAATTGGAACTTTTAAATATATTTTCTCATATAGATTAACAACAAATAATATTATTCAAATTAGTGTAAAGCGTTTTTGATGAACTTTTCAAAATGTGCAAAGTTTATTTATATTTGATTAGGCAGAAACTTCTTGAAAGCTGCCATATACACAATCAATTTAGTCAACCCCGACCCCTCTCCCATCAACACACACACACAAACACACCTTATTTGCCTGTTTTTTGAAATAGGCCCAGATGGCAAAGTTAAAATAAAACATCTTTTGTAAATGATAATTTTCAATTTGTTCTTGCACTATACATGTATCTGAACACCTGCATCACATTGGGCTTGCGTCACGTACCCAACTTAAGTACTAGTTTTACCATTGGCATTATCATTTTAGATTTCACTGCACGTGCAGTAGGCTACAAGTGTGCATCATTGTATATAATATGTCAGTAGGAATTATTTCATTTTGTGTTTTAACTGGATTATATATCATGAAGATGACAGTGCCTAAATAATGACAATCAGTAAGTACAAGTTTTGGTATAGATTTGGGTAAAATCGTCTGAAATGCAAACGGTTAGCTTCAGCATCGGTTGACCTTTGATCCTTTAAACTTACAATAGACGAATTTCACATTCTGAAGAGTTATCCCCCGTTATCAACGTTACATTCAGTTACAAGATTCAGAATTTTTTTTCTGGGAGGGAGGTGGGGGAGGGGGGGGGGGTCCAGACCAGAATTTCCTGAGAAGCAAAAAAAAAGTTATCGTTGGGTTTATTTCCTCCAGTATATATTATAGTCCTGAAAATTCCGGGGGGTGTTGAGGGGGGGATCTCTCAATCCACTTCCCTGTCCCTGTAATGACAAATGATCATGTGACTCCTAAATAGTAGGAAACTTTTTCCATTTCACTATATATAATTTTGTTTCTTGTGTTATTATGTTATGTAAATTTAATGGTATAAAGGTTATGAACCCCTAGAGGTCATCCCCACTCTCCTAATGAGCTGAAATGTTCACAATATGACTGCATTAAATTAAATAAAAGTGCATTAATGATAAGATTACTTGACATTTTATTCATGAATTTGTGTCAATCTATATTCCTAGAATTAGGAATGAAAATCATTCAGAGATGGACCACATTAAACTATTTGTATAAACATTTTTTTTTAAATGTAAAAACAAGTAGTAGTTTGCATACATGAACAAACAGGGGTCTGGGAAGGGGTGAGGGGAAGGATCGAGTTAATATTTCTTTACGTCTTAATGGTTGAAAACTCCTAAAATGAATGTTGACCTCAAATCTAACTTGTCCTCATTATTTTTCAATTGGTGGTGTCTCCATATGAGTGAAAAATTACTGAGAGGGATGTTTAACAACAAACAAAATGACATAAAAACACAATATTGATTTGCGCTAAGATATATGCAGGGGATTTTTTCCATCATAAATCTTCTTCTCAAGAACAGCAAGGACATTATTGTCCCCAATTTTGGGGAAAGGGAGGGGACATTAAATCTCATTTGTCTGTCAGTCTGTCCATCTTATTTACAGCTAGTATATGCATCTGTCACAATAAATTTAACCTTGGTCAATTTAACCTTGGTTTTGAATAATAAGAGATTGTGCTTTCATATTTCACATGTACATTACCACAAAACTTTCTAAATATACTATGATTTTTTAACCAAAGTGGGACCTTGACCTTACAGTTTTATCAACATTCCAAAATAAAACATTTTAAATTGATCATTTTGAAAGAGAAAAGAAAGGGCATTCAAATTATACATGTTTATTACATGTGAAAAGACTATTCTAAATATATCATGACTTTTGACTCTGTGACCTTGACCTAGAAGTTTAACCTACTTTTCAAAAATATTATATTGTATATATAACTTTTGATTCAAAAAAGATAGGACTTTCATATTTGACATGTACATTACCTGCAACAAAATGTTTCAGAGCATGCTATGATTTTTCCCCTTTGACCCAATTTTCAAAAATTGATATATGATAGGAGTGCATATTTGACACACAATCTGCCATAAATTATGGCATCGCATTCACTAAAACACAGAAAGCAGAGGACCACAATTCTTTGAATTTGCTTGTATAATCTTGATAGATGGAAACATCCTCATATAATGTAGATTCAAGTTTTTTATGCCACACCATGATTAAGAATACATACATGTATAGTTTTTGTCATGTCCGTCCTCAAACTTCCATCTGTCTTTCCATCGGGCTCAAAGAAACTTTCTAGATATTTTTATCAAAGTTCGTATGTTGATGCATACTGATGTAAATATCCAACTGCAGCAATATTTTTTGACTTTGACTTTTCCTTTGACCTTCACTTAACTTTTCTTTAAATTAGTGTTTAGCTTTATTTTAAAGAAACCGTTCAAGTTGTGTAATGAAACTTCACATGATGATACATACTGATGTAAGCTTTACAATGCTTCACTCTTTTTTACCTTGACCGTTCCTGTGACCTTGACCTCACTTTTTCTAAAATTAATGTCTAGATCAGTTTTGAATAAACAATTCAAGGTATATTTATCAAACTTCATATGCTGATACATACTTTTGAGAGCTATTAATACATCAACTCATTTTGACCTTGAATTTTCCTTTGACCTTGACCTCACTTTTTAAATTATGTGTTTATCTAAGTTTTAAATAAACCATTAATTATAGTTTTATCAAACTTCAAATGCTAATAGTAAATTCATACTGATGTAAGCTTTTCAACTGCAACAACATTTGATCTCTCTTTTTTTTAGAAAAGGTGTTAAGCTCAGTTTCATTAAATCATTCAAGATATTTTTATCAAACATAATATGCTGACATGTATTAGTGAAGCAACTCACCTGCATCAAAAACTTCACCTTGCACATTCCTGTGACCTTGACCTCCATCATTTTTAATTTGTATTTCGCTTAGTTTTAAAATGATTATTTAAGACATTTTTAAAACATCATTTTTCGAACCCCATTAGTCCCCCCGTGGCAAAATCAACATTCCGAAACCTTTCTGCACATCTACATGACACCTCCAACCATCTCCCAAAAGATGATTAGCTTACTGTGTAAAATGTAAGAGGAGTTCAGTGAAGACAGGGCTTTTTGCTCAAAAAACGTCATTTTTCGACCCCCATTTGACCCCACAGGGCAAAATCAAAATTCCAAAACCCTGCTGTACATTTACATGACACTACCAACCATCTCCCAAAAGATGATTAGGCTACTGTGTAAAATATAAGAGGAGTTCAGGGAAGACGGGGCTTTTTGCATAAAAAACGTCATATTTCGACCTCTATTTAACCCCCGGGGCAAAATCAAAATTCCGAAACCTTACTGCACATCTACATGACACTACCAACCATCTCTTAAAAGATGATTAGGCTACTGTGTAAAATATAAGAGGAGTTCAGGGAAGACGGGGCTTTTTGCATAAAAAACGTCATATTTCGACCTCTATTTAACCCCCGGGGCAAAATCAAAATTCCGAAACCTTACTGCACATCTACATGACACCACCAACCATCTCCCAAAAGATGATTAGCTTATTGTGTAAAATGTAAGAGGAGTTCAGTGAAGACAGGGCTTTTTGCATAAAAAACGTCATTTTTCGACCCCCATTTGACCCCCCCGGGACAAAATCATAATTCCGAAACCTTACTGCACATCTACATGACACCACCAACCATCTCCCAAAAGATGATTAGGCTACTGTGTAAAATGTAAGAGGAGTTCAGGGAAGACGGGGCTTTTTGCATAAAAAACATCATTTTTCGACCCCCATTTGACCCCCCGGGGAGAAATCAAAATTCCGAAACCTTACTACACATCTACATGACACCACCAACCATCTCCATCAAGATGATTAGCCTTCTGTGTAAAATGTAAGAGGAGTTCAGGGAAGACGGGGCTTTTTGCATAAAAAACATCATTTTTCGACCCCCATTTGACCCCCCGGGGAGAAATCAAAATTCCGAAACCTTACTACACATCTACATGACACCACCAACCATCTCCATCAAGATGATTAGCCTTCTGTGTAAAATGTAAGAGGAGTTCAGGGAAGACGGGGCTTTTTGCATAAAAGACATCATTTTTCGACCCCATTTGACCCCCCGGGGCAAAATCAAAATTCCAAAACCTTACTGCACATCTACATGACACCACCAACCATCTCCCAAAAGATGATTAGGCTGCTGTGTAAAATGTAAGAGGAGTTTAGGGAAGAAAAGTGTGACAGACGGACGGACGGACGGACGGACGGACATGAGTAACAACAATACACCCGAACTTTCTTTAGAAAGTGCGGGTATAAAAACTAAATAACAGCAACATTTATCAGCAACAACAGAACAATACCAGTGTTTTTCGAATTTAATCAGGAAAATCAATACCTTTTCGTCATCAATCAAGATTAAGTTCAATACTATTTACAATTCTTTAGTTGTTATCTACTAATTCAATGATCTTCAGGATATGATTGAGTCAAAATAATATCCTGCAATTTAACATGTCATTGCCGAAAAACTCATGGATTTTAAATTTCATGAAATTTGACATTCCTAACAGAAAACGTAATAAAATTCTTGTACATTGTGTATTATGCAGAAAACTGAATAAAGCTTTCTATCTTGGATATTAACATAGGTTTGCTTCAGGTAAAAAAAAAGTCGTGTATCAAATTTTGTATCTCTCCCAAGAATCATATCCAATAAAATGTTCTGCACATGATTATAGCTGTATAGTTCAGATTGAGAGATTTTTTGCATCAATCGATATTTGCCCAAATATGTCTATGATGTTTGCATAGAATAGAAATGCTCTTTTTTTTCTCGGACGTCTTTTCAGTTGGACTATTCGAAATCAGGCAAAAAAAAACTTAGTATACATTTTAATGTTTTTGCGAAAAAGACAATCCCTTCTTTCTGTTCATTTTCCCTGCACGAACTCTTCTTTATCAAATATAAATTCACGTACTTTTTCAAATTCCTCAACACTTCCATATGAAACTTTTACATGCTCTATTGCTTTCAGTTTCATATCTGGCATTTTATTTACACCGTCATTCCAGCAAAGTCCTGAAATCAAATAGGTTAATATGATCTCTCCATTATGATAATGTCTGCCTTCTAACTTGGTAAATGATAGAACTCTTCCGCAAAATTTTTCGCCTTCTTGACACGTTTCAATAAGAGAAAGATCACTAATATGGAGACGTATTCCCATTGTCCACAACTTCTTCACCATATCTGGTTTACCCAGATACACAGCTACATGTAATGCCGTGGGTAGTTCGCTCCTATTACGCTGCAAAACGAATTCTTTGTCATACTTCAAAAGGCAATCTACAATATCGGTATAGTTATGCATTACTATATAATGTATTATACTGTTTTCGTACTCATCTACTGCCATAGAAAGATCAGGAATCCCGCATTGGTTGTTTTCTGTTGCCTGTAGTAAAATGTTCATAATATTTATGAATTCGTTACTCTCTGGGAAGGACAGACTGTTGAATATTAATCCTGGCCATAAATCTTTTATAGTCTTGTATGGTGCGTTAACTTCTTGATTACCATATCTTAACCCTAGTAGAGCCGTATGTACCACAGTGTAATCATTTATTGTCTTTTCAGTTATACATTGTCCAAGATTTATAAACTTCTGTAACAACATTGATCTCCCTGCATAAGCTGCAAGGTGAAGGCATGCCCAGTTGTCGTTTGTCGTTGTCGGTTCATGCATCTGAAGGATGAAATCAACCAAGTCCTCCCATCCATTAATAACACAGTGTTGAAGAGCTGTAAGGCCACATTCTGTCCTCAGATTGAGAACAACACGGAGGTCAGGATGTTTAAAAATATATTGTAAAAGAGTTCTTAATTCAGTTCTCTTATCATTATATCCAAGAGGATTCTTTAGCACTTCTTCAATATTCTTAACAGTGATCCTTAACTTTGTTTCATTTTCCTGTTGAACTGACGTAGCAACATGAGGACCATAACATTCCAAAATCTCTAAAAACAGAGCTTTTTGGTTTAAAACCAAAAACGTTAAACTGTTATTAAGCAAAATATAATACAAAAGGTACAAACCGTAAGGCATTTCACGATCACAGAAAACAGCAACAAACTCAGGGTCATGAAAACTAGGGTGCCACACTTTAAAAAAGAAACGATTAATATCTGTATTCATGATATTTGTGCCGTCATCATCATCTTTATTTATTATTCTTTGTGCTAAATCTTCATAGTAGCGTCTTGGAATCTTGAGTACGACCTCACCTTGCTTAGTTTCATAATTCTGAGTTCGAACAAGTTCATACAATTTTCTTTTACTGCAACGCTTAATAACAATCTCTGGTGCTAATTGTCCAAATGACACCATGACACTCTCTAAGATGGTTTCATGTGAAAATGTATAAAGGTCTGTCGTTACTGATTTGGACAAAAACAAACCATTTAAATCATTTATTCCGTCAACTATTTCAATTTCAGGGATATTAGATATCCTAATTGTTTCGGATATTTCCTTTAACGAAGTCTCAGACACATCATTTGCTCTAATGCTCCGATTAAGAAAAACGTAGCACAGTACACAATATTTCACTTTTTCGTTTATGTTCCCACATTTTCCTCGACGCATGTTTTCTATTACTTCAAATAATTTTTCATCTGGATGATGAAAATAAGACGGACCAAGGTTAAAAACGTCGCATCTGGAGAAAAATTGAAAACATGTCAATGGAAATCCGTAATATGGATTGGAATATAGTATTACACTCTTTTCATAGTTGGAAAGTCTGTAAGAAATATTAACCCTATTCACTGTCCAATATCTATCAATTGAGGATGACTCTTGAAATTTAAAGCTGCAATTTTCCTCATAACTTTTCAATAATTTTTGTTTGTCGTTCAGCGTTAAATTTTCTTTTGACGAAAGATCTACTATATATTTGTCATCAAAAATCTGGTGCCCACAACGCGTTTTTGTCTCATCCAATATGTTTCGTCTTAAGCTTAATAACACGATTACATTTCCTGTTATTGCACAGGAAAAAATTACATGCAGCTGATTTTTCCATTTCTCAACTGCGCCGATGTCTAGATTCGTTGATCCAAACACATCGTCTAAGTGAACGATAAACCGACTGTTAGAGTTGATAACTTTATCCCATTGTTCTGGGTATTTAATTAAAACAGGCGTATACGGCGATTCTTCAGATGGATCTGACATCTCAGACATGACTTGATATGCAGCAGTAGTCTTCCCACTGCCCGCTTTCCCTATCAAAATACAAATTTTTCTATCTCTAAGTTTTTCCACAGCGGTTTGTACGCCTGATGTTCTTATGTTCACCTTTTTCAGCTTTTCAGCTTTCAGTACAGCTAACGTATTATCTGAAATAAAAAAAAAATAAACTTAAAAAACATTTTTATTTATTTATTTTTTTTTTTGAAAATTTACAATTGTTTAAAATTCTGATTCGACTAAAACTTCGTCAGTTGAATTCAGCTTGTCAGCTGATATTGTTGATGACAGAGAATGAACTCGATGTTAGTTAAAATAAGTATACTTAAGTACATACCTTAAATAATACGCCATTTTACTTACCAATAATATTTCTACTCTCGCAATCAAATAGATTTTCTGTTTAAAAGAAAATATTCAAAACGTTGAAATAAGAATTTATAAATTAAAAATAAGAAGAAAAAAAACTAAATTATCATATTAGATATTTTGATTGAGTTCAATTGCTTTAGTTTAATTTTTTAAAATACCTTTTGCAGGATTTTTTTGATTACTTTTCTCTTGGCATTCTTCTTGTTTCAGCTTCTTAATCTCCATCTCTTGTTTGCTTTGCTTCATTTTTAGTTTTTCATGCTCGATTTTATGCTTAAGGAGTTCCTTCTTCATATCCTTCTGATGTTGCGTAAGTTCAGAGGTTAGCCTGAATTCTCTTTTTACCAGTCTCCTCTGTAGCTGTAAATGTTTCCTTTTATTATTTTGAAGCTGGGTATTATATCCCTGCTGCTCTGATTCAAGCATATCCAGTTTATAATATTGCCTCATCTGTTCTTCTTTAACTTTCGTTATTGTCCCTTCAATATATATCTTTTTATGAAATTGTCCTTTTATACTAGTAATAATTCTTAGAAAACTATTTATATAAAAGAAAAGTAGATAATAAAATATATCTTATTTCACGTAAATGTTCGATGGCAATACAAAAATTGCTTTGATATTTTGTAGATAAAACGTTCTTTTTAAACAGTGAGAACTTTTTCACGTATTTAGACGCGAGTCTGTTGATAGAATATATTAAAAATCTATTTTTAATGAATTTGTTATATAAATATGTCATCAAAATTAACCAAAAAAGTTAAATCAAAAAAGGATTCTTAAAAAGGTGAGTTTAGCGGACAAAAGACAAAGATGTTAACTGAAGTATGACCATTTCAAAGACCTATATGGGGAAAAACGAACTTCGCATCGTTTTAATATTTATAACTTTAGAAAAATGTACCAAACTAGTCGAATACATGTATAAAATGTAATAAAGCTATCAATAATGGAGAGGGCTTGGTCGTACACAGTATCAGAAAGATATGGAGATAACGAACAGTATTCAATATCAAAGTCCAAAGAAAAATGCAAAATATGAGCAGAGCAAACACAGGCCTCAAAAACATCAGAGGTGGCATCAGGTGCCATGGAGGAGTGAGCATTCCCTGCTGACCAGTCACACCCGCCGTGTGCTCCTCGGCATGATCGGGAAATAACAGAAAAATCCGTCGTCAATTCCGAGTATAAATAATCGCATGAGTCAGCTGTTTGTCACGTGTCTAGTATAAAAAAAGCTGAATGTAGAAAAATGAGGATAGTGCAAGGACATACATGTACGCTTGTTTCTGAAGAATAAAATATAAACATTAAAAGATGTTTATTTTTCTACTCTTAAAATGATGGGAGCTTGTACGTTGTATTTGGGAAGTGCTAAAAATTCTGTAATAAATAAGAATAATCTGAAGCAGACTAGGAGCAGCTCCCGGCATTTTTCAAAATTAACACTAAATGAGCAATAAATATTCCATATTTCAGCTCAAACTAAAAGTATATGCCCTTGCAATTTTGATGTAAATCACGAATACGCTTATCGTTGTAGATCCTTGTATAGCAATATTCTATACATTCCTTGTCGCCGTGCAATTTCAATGCTTCTAGATAAATTCATATTTTATATACATTGTAATAAATAAAAAAAAAATTTTCTTTTAGTTTTGATGATTTAGGGGCTAAAAATTAGCGATAAATTTATATTTACCTAAACATCTAAGCATTTTTTTAATTATAAAACTGGTGAATCTAGTCCTCTGGTTTACTTGTGCTGCGTCATGTCAAGATTGAGGACGTCATATTTGACGAGAGACTTTCTTCTATTTCTCGACAGCATTGATATCAAGCATTGAAATTTTACAAGATTTTATAAATAATTGATGAATTAAATGAATTCAAATTAATATTTATGCATCATCATGTCTTGACGATTTTTTGTTTTGTTTTGTTTTTTTTTTTTGTTTTTTTTTTTGCTAAATTTTTCATGACGTCACAAATAAACTTTTAATACGGTGCACCACGAATGTGGATTCTGACCTTCTTTAACATAGCTGAGCAACGTCAATTATCGACAAATACATATTTTGGCAAAAATGTGCGATGTTGAAGCCAGGAAATTTGTTTTTAAAGAGCCCACGTCATGAAACTAACATAATTTTTCTTTCAATTCCACTGTTCTAAGTAAGTTTTCATAGGAAATACTAGAATGCTACAGTCAATCTGGAAGATAATTAATTGAAATAATTATAAAATATCAAGAAGTTCATTAGCAATTTAATCTAGTGTATCTTGTAAACAATTCTGTACTTAATTATTCAAACTTTATCAAATATCTAATTCAATATATTTTTTATGTCAAAAGACATATTACATTTTCACGTAATTACTTTGAACCCATAGAGGCATTACTGTTTATGCATTATGAAATGTGCGTTCTCTTTGTCATAGTATCTGATATTTTTTCTTCGAAACACAAACTGTGATACATTATCCAAACCACTAAGCTAAACATTAAGCTATCATTCTTGATCCAACCAGAAACAATAAAAAAAATGGTGAACCTTATCAGCAGAATTTTTAGCAAGTGTCCCCTTTTGCATTATAAGCAAGGGTTTCGAGATCGTTCAAAGCAAAAAACATTGACAAATTATTCCACATAACATCTCTCTCATACACGAGAACAATTGTCAACTGATTTCTGGGCTAAATCGCTAAAGAACTATATGCGGTATATTGCATATGTTTGCCCCCACAAAAGTCAAATTTTGAAAACTTCCTGAAATGTGCTGAATTCAATAAATTGTACGAGAAATATAAGTTAACAGAAAATATTATAGTTCCAGAGCAGTGTATTCACAATTTCTGTTTTTATGATGTCACAAACTAGTCCGATTTTATATCCTTTTTCAGAAAGAGGACAAAATGGACAAAATTTCAACAATTTAAGCTTTACAATTTATAGAGCGCATGTGTGTTCAGGAAAAATATTGACATATTTCATTGATATTATCATTCTACACATTATATCAAAATATTTATCCTGAACACACATGCGCTCGGTGACTTTTATTTAAAATATCGACGAAATATGTACATTTTTCTGCAAATTTAATAAAAAACTGAAATTACGTCATATTTGTGACGTCATTACGTAGATATGACGTCATTACTTATGAAATTATTCAGTGCTTTGAAGTCAGCATATACTCCCCTGTTTAAGGACTTAATTAAATATTACTCCATCAAAGTTTGATTTTGGGGGGCAAATGTTGGTTAATACCGCATATAGTTCTTTGTATTTTAAATTACCCCCGTTATTTTTTTTCCTAATAGTATACATGCAATTTTTTTGCAAGTGAATCGCTTCTTCAATTCACGAGATACCATTGTTAAATGACGTTAGTTACCAAAAAGAGTAGCAGAGTTTATGCAATTTTTGATTTGCCAGCGTACATCAATTTTAAATTATCTGCATTTATTTTCATATGTTAACATTTTCATGGATTTTATCAGTCTGTTATTTATTCATCGATCTAATCTGATACCTTTTACTTCCTCTGTAGTTTGATGTTGTTCATCGATAATGTTAAGGAACTTTCCGTCCCGAACAGGATCCATGGTATCAGTTTTTATCATCTTAGCAGCATCTGTGTATATCGTGCATCCTCCAGGAAGACTGCTCTCGAGTTCACTGATGATAACTGTTAGGTCTTGCCAAAGCTTGTTAAATTCTATATCGGGGAGTAAAATACTCGGAACGTGTCCGCAATATGTGTTCCGAATTTCTCTGATTCGATCTATATTAGCAGAGAGAGATCGATCTGATAGATTTGGTGATTTACCCCATCCCTTTTGGTGAGGTGGTATTCCTGAGATATTTCTAAGCAATGTATATAACAAAGTCAAATCAAAATCTTTATATGTCCCACTAAATCTGCTTGATCTAGGATAAAGTAGACCTCTCTGCACTTTGTTTAAAATAGGTGGTAGAGTATTGCATGCATTCTGAAGGAAAAATGGAAACTGTATTTCTGTAATATAATGTCTGAGAATGTCCCTGAAAAGATCAGTACAAGGATCCACTAATAACCGGGAAACACGGGCAGCGTTTGTTTTCTCTTTCGTGGATATGTATTTAGAACAAGCCATTGTCAAACTGAAATTCAAATAGAGGATGCAGTTTAATTACTGATTTTTTTTCTTAAACACGTTTGAAAAATATGAAATTGTTTAATAAATATTGATAAAGGGTTTCTTAAAAAAACAAATATGAGGATATTAGTACTTGTTCTCAATAAATGAAAACGACTAAAACAGGTCACTGGTATAAGGGGAGAAATTAATGTATATTCCGCATTGATCACAAAATGAACCGGTAAAGGAATTTGTGTGTGAGTGAGGATGTGTGTGTGTGTGTGTTTACTTCTCGGATTGCCAAAAAAAATTCTTAGTTTACTTTACGGATAATTTTTTTTTAATCAAAATGTTATTTTGAAAATAGCAGATATTTGGCGTCAAGAATCTACGATATGGTTTGATATTTTTTGCCATACTTTTATGTGATAAATTATTTCTTTTTTATGTTATTTTATGACGTTGAAATAGGCACACAAATATGTGGTGGAGAAATAAAGCTACCGAAAAATTAGGTTGTGGGAACATTAAATACTGATAAAAAGAAGCAGATTTACAGTAGCTGCTTCTGAAACAAACTTTTTTAAATAGGTTTCAAATCTCATTGCGTACGGAACGAAATGGTAGTTGTCTACCAAGAGAAAAGACAAAATATTAAAGAAGCACTGCATAGTAAATAAGAAACTACTTTTGTTCAGCTCGTCAAATCAAAAAAGTCAATTATGAAAAACAAAAAATCGTCTTAATGAGGGGTACAAAAAGATAAACCTACGGAAATTTTTTTTCAAAATGTTGAGAATACATATACAAAATAAGCAAGCAACAATGGATGATTAATTGATTGCATTGCCTTCAGATGACATTTGCTTTTCAGTTGCATGATGCTATTTCAAATGTGAGAATAAATAAAAAAAATTTAAAAAAAATTATATGAAGAACATATGTCCTGTCACGTCTGTGGGGCACTTGTAAAGTGCCAAACGAAATAGATAGGAAACTACGAAAGGAAAGGAACTGCAACGAAACAAAATCTGCCAAAACGAAACAAAATCTACTGAAACAAGAAGTAGCCTACCGAAATGAAACGAAAAAAAAAACTATCCAAATGTTTTTCAAACCAAGTTATATAATTGTATATAATTATATGTAACTGCATGCATGTGGAGTATATCTACTTCATATAAAATTTATATAGTTCAAGCATTTGTTATACAGGAAACAGGAAAACTGTGCTCCTTTCTCTAGTAAGGTATTTTCATGTATGAACTGCTGCCAGCTGCAAATGTGCGCAAACATACTATGCGTCATGTACAATTTCAATATGTGTAGTATCTTCTAATTTAGTTTTTATCTTACTCTTTTTTCAGCCCTTTTTCATCTAAATACAACATATTTATAAAAATGATGTGATACAACTAAAGATTCGTTTATGTACGAACGAAATAAAGTTACTGAGTATTCCATTCCGATGTCTCTGGCTTCACCCTTCATTTATTATCCCAACTGAAAGCTTGTGTCTCCCATCAACGGTAATATTTCATATCGAGGTAATTTTCGAAGAATAAATTAGATATTAACAATAAAGAGGCTCGAGCAAAGACGTACTCAAAATTTATTTGACAGGAAAAAAAGCTATGTTAAATAGGTGAATGATTGATATATTCACAAATATGAGCTTGCGGCAGGGAGCCAGAAATTAAGTTAGGTTAAGATAAGTAGGGATGCCCCGTAAACGAAACACGTGCCTGTGTTAGCAAGTGCTTTCAGTACATAAATTTCAAATAAAGTAAAAATAGATCATATGCAGTATCACATTACATATAACTATATATATGTATACACTTTGATTTTGAAAACATTCTATTTGGTTTCGTTTTGGGCAAGTTTCGTTTTGATTATGTTTCTGTTCGTCTTGATTTCCTTTCGTTTCGGTAGGTTTCGCTTCTGTAGATTTCGTTTAGGACGATTTCGTTTCGTTTAAGTTCGTTTCGTTTCTATTTCGTTTTGCACTTTACAGGTACATTCGTCTGCGCACTGTCTTTCAGGATGTTAATATGTTCAATCTGCTTTCATTATTAAAAATGATACCTTACCTGAAATGATGATTTATATATATATATAAATTCCCTTTGTTATGGTAAGATTAAATGCATTTCACGAAAACAGAAGACATTAATTTTATCCAGGGGCATGACGCAATCATGGCCTTGAACACGGTAACATAATATGTACGTATACTATACAATCTGAACGAATGACTCACCTTTATATTTGATACTACGTAAGGAAACGCATAACTGCCAGGTAAATTTTTATTTTATTATTTGATTATATTTAAGTAGTTGTTTACAACATTAAATAGGCCTATAAGGAGATACTTTGACTACAAAAAAAACTGTAATGACGCGATACGAAGTCGTTTGAACGAGATAATTGATCGTAAATGTAACAGAGACCATTTGTGTACTTCTGCTGGGAATTGTACCAAGAGCCTCTGCTTGCCAATCTGGTGCTCTACCAGTTGAGCTAAAGGGTTTACCCACTATCTCAAGCTAGTAAGAATCTGTGTATTTGATAATTCCACAGTGTCCCCCTGCAGAGAATTAGATGTCCTCATCTCTGAGTGCCCACACCTGTGGGAACAAGTACTCAGGACACTGCGCCTCGGGAAATAGTCCTGGTCTTGGGGAACTGGAATCTTGCTAACTCCCTCAATGATATACTTTAAATGTATAATAACAATATAAAAGTAGTAAATGAAAGTTGTATATTCCGAATATTGATTTAACATTTATTGAGTTACGCATGACAAATTAAGTTTTCATAATATACTTTCATGTAAATTAGTTGAATCTGATTGGTCGAGAAACATTTGCTAAAAAAAACACCATTACCCGCTGAATAATGAAGCCACGCCCTCCAGCGTAGCAACAGTCAACATTGCTTAACGACGGGTGATATTTAAAAAAAAATAGCGACTACGCAGAATTTATGCGCGCACGGTTCACTGTTATATGTATTTGTATAAAACATTCAGTTTAATATAATAAATATTGCATGTAGTTGAGTGTAACATTAAAAAACTTTCACCCCTCGGAAACCATTGAAAACCTTGGCTGCGCCTCGGTTGACAATGGTTTTCTTGGGATGAAAATTTTCTATGTTACACTCAACTACATGCAATATTTATATAATGAAACATCCTCCCTCCACATCCACTGTTTATATAATGAATATATAACCAACACCCATAATTTTGATGTCACCAGGGATCGTTTTTCTCGATTTAGTTTTGCAGAGAAGGGAAACGGTTGTTTCTGCGCAGGTTGCGACCTCCTTGCCAGAATTAGAAATTGGTTTGTCGGAGGAATCTGTTAAACCGAGGTTCCATGTCAAAGTAGTTGCTTTGGACAAATAGATTGTTCACTGCTCAATTGCCATAGTATAGTGAAAAAGTTAAAAGATATCATTATCAGGCAAATCGTTACAAAGCACAGACTAAGAATTTTTCTTGAAAAAGTATTTTTTATCAAAAATAATTAGTGTCTTTTATACAAATGTGTTATTCTCATATATTTATCACCGAGTATATCGTTCATATGACTTAATATTTTTACATATTTGTTTCTCCCTGAAATGACTAAATTCTTATCACAATATTAATGGTACATCTGGACGACTTACATTGTGTAGTACATGTCATACTACAGGCTTATCTGGTATAACGACTTAATATCTCGTATGCACGACCTATTATCTACTACGTAGGACGTACATAGCAAAATCATTTTTAAGTGGCATCAATGTTCTGTCATATCTACCTACTGAATTAAGGTAACACAAATATTGATCACAGTGTTAACGACTCATAGATAACGCAGATGACTGTGCGTTTATTTTGTACAAGATTGATTAGATATGGGATTTAGTTTAAAAGAGATTTTTCAAAACAATAATCCACATTAAATTACCGAGCATACACTTTATAAATTGTCATAACCAATATTATATATATTTTTAAAAATAATTTCAATTTTGTATATGATTTGTTATTAGGAATTTGGGAATCAGACTGATTTATTATTTGCCAGATTCTGTCGCAGTCGTAACCACGGGCACCTAACGTGTTGACACTTCAAAACCTTTATCATGATAAAAAAAATAATATGTTAATGGTGCAACCGTATGCATGGGCGAGCACAGTCTTGTTCAGTTTTCATTTAGATCTGGCTCGTCAAACTGCGCGTGATATTCGGTTCGTCTATGACTCTGACGTCACATGACGTCCTATTTTGCTTTACCATACGGAAGCCTGATCAGGGCAGATTTTATTGAAGAACCATTCACAGAAAAACTCGTATAAGGAATAAATTTATATACTTGGAGATCCAAGATAACTTCGCTATAACCATGAATTCATAATATCCGTGTTTATACGCACTAAACATGTTCTACTGTATTTGACTATTTCTTTACAATTAATTCATTAAATTATGTCAAACTTATTATTCGTTTAATTTTGTTGTCATTCTCGCAAGAACGCTGCTTTAACGTTTGTGTACGAAGCTATGCATTCTGGGTCCAAGTGACTGCGAAAAAAAAATAATGGAATGAATGTGAAGGAAAATAAAAGATTCCCGGTCAACAACACAACCATATTTCCTTTCTATGCAAACAGGTTACAGAGGTAAGAAAAAATTGGGAAGGGGCAAGCTTCGGGTAATAAAAATGTTTCTTATCATATTTTGCAAACACTATTTCGGTGAGATGATCTCTTTCTAGTCTCGTTAACTATACCCCATCATTTATGATATAATTGCTAAGATTTATTAGTCTCTTTATGTAAACATTATACAATTATAGACTTTTGATGAGGTCTATTCGTGGCTATACGGACCTGGCCCGGTATTGGTTGACCGTGGCCGTAGGCCGAGGTTAATCGATACCTGAGCAGGTCTTTATAGTGAAGAGTAGACCGAATTCAAAAGTCAAAAGCCGTTTTATTAAATGATCAGGGATTTTACAACATTTTTGACACTTTTGGTCTTGTCTCCATCAAATGTAAACACTCATAATAAGATGCAAAGTGTAACAACATTGTTCACATGTTGTTATACTTCAACAGCTTACATGTAACAACTAGAAGTTAAAATGGAAAACAATATTAAACAACAACAACAACAATAATTATAATAATAATAATACCGGGTAATAATAATAATTATGATTATAATAATTATACTTTATTTAAAGAAGTATTATTAGAATATTTTGATAAACCAAATCCATAGAGCTTGTAGCAAATTATCTGTAAGTTTTGTTAAAGCCGTTTGACTTTTTGAAATTCTCGAAATCCAGACTTTGATTTAAATAAAGATCAAAGCTAGAGGTAAAGTTACATATTTGATTGGCTATGTGTTTTTCCACCAATTTTAATAATGTTGGGAAAATGGATATCTGTCTGTAGTTCTCTGGATCTGCGTGGTCGCCATTTTTGAAAATAGTAGTGACTTTCGCTTGTTTTAAACAGGATGGAAATACTCTATTAGTGATGCTAGAATTAATAAGATGTGTAATAGATCTGCATATAACACTTGCCGAGAGTTTTAGAAGACGAGGCCCAATCAAGTCTACAGGATCTTACAAATGATAAAAAAAATAAAAAAGAATATAGAAATATGAATCAAAGTTAAATAGAAATCTAAATTAAATCAAAACAAATTGATGAAATAAGGAAATAAAATTTATCAAAACAACGTTAAATTTAATTGATACATAAAAAATATGTTTTTAAATTAAAAAAAAGGAAAAGTAAATAAAGAAAATTAAGAAAAATAAATTAAAGAAAAACCCTAAATCTTAAGAGACTGATCGATTGCAGTAAATAAAGCGTATATTTAAGGAAAATAAACCTAAACCTTTAAAGGATGGAGCACACTTAATCACACAAAAAAAGAAGGTTAGACCTTAAAATAAGGGATCTAGATGGGCCAGCAGATCTTTCCTGATATCTTTTAAAATATTGAGAATGAGTAATATATTGAAGAGGCAAAGTTGTTCAAAATGTTAAGCTTAATCTTCTGGGGTTGTTAAAAAAACGTCCAGTGACGTCACTTCCGCGTAACTTACGGTAAAACCGGATGTAGTCCGACATTGTGTATTTTTGCTTTTCTTGACAAGTTTTTGGGTAATATTTATCACCAGGAGCATAAAACTTAAAAAAAAAACAGACATGTAAAATGTATTACAATAACACCTTAAAAATAAAAAAATAAAAATAAAAAAGAATATAGAAATATGAATCAAAGTTAAATAGAAATCTAAATTAAATCAAAACAAATTGATGAAATAAGGAAATAAAATTTATCAAAACAACGTTAAATTTAATTAATACATAAAAAATATGTTTTTAAATTAAAAAAAAGGAAAAGTAAATAAAGAAAATTAAGAAAAATAAATTAAAGAAAAACCCTAAATCTTAAGAGACTGATCGATTGCAGTAAATAATGCGTATATTTAAGGAAAATAAACCTAAACCTTTAAAGGATGGAGCGCGCTTAATCACACAAAAAAAAAACATTTCTACTTATGACTGTTATTTTTTGAAGTTTTTTTGTATTGTTTAATGATATCTATATATTTTACACGGGGGCTGAAGTGCCTGAGACTTGATTTTGTTATTTGAAGTCAAATGGTAATACTTATTTAACTTTCCTGAGGTGCAATGCGGGCTTTATGTCGACATCAGAAGAATTTTTATATATATTTCTCTTCAAATATATTGTCAAGATGTGTACTTAAAATGTGAATAATTCAAACTCAAAGGAGTTTTAGAAAATTTAAAATCATAGAAATTGACCAATAAACAATAATCTAAAAAGTTACCAATTTTCTACTCTATTTAAATCGTTTCCTACAATTGATGAAATTGTTTTTGAACTTTGAACTGCACTAGTCACTTTTTAATTAAAAAAAAAAAAAAAACTCTTTCTAAAAAAAGGATTTAAATATTTTTGTCAGTAATGATATTTTCTAATCCCTAAACCCTAAAAAAATAGAATTAAACCCATTGTAAATGCTGTTATTTGTTTAAAAATGTTTAAATGCGTGTACGAAAATAAAAATTAAGTTCTAGCAGCTTAAAATAAAGTTCATCATGATTTGTTTTTTATTAGGAATTCGTGAAATTACATTTAATATAAAGAATTAAGTACGTTACCTACTTTACAAAGGCACACTATTCTGTAATTTAATAAACAGGTCTGCCGAATTATATAAACTTTGTAAATGTACTAGAGGATTGGTAGTTTTAGAATACTGTAAATCACTTTTTATTCGCGAGAACTTTATTTTCGCATAATTACGCGAGGCGGTATATGGTCGCGAAAATTTCATTCTCGCGTATAATAGAATTCCTTATGATTATATAAAGCAATGTCCACAATTCGTGAAAATTTTGTCTCGCTAATAAAGAGTCAATGACTATCTCGCGAAAATAAGGTGTCGCGAAAATTAAGTGATCTACAGTATGCAAAGCAAAATTTTTAGACGTATACACCACGTTTAAAGGTCCGTTTTTTCCCCCCGAAAATTGCTAGTTTTTCCACTTTTTTCAACATATATTTCTAAAGTTGACATACTGCACATTCCTCGAGCAAAAAAAAAACACATATATTTCAAAACATTTTGATGAAAGACTGATGAAAACAGGGATAAGATTTTGCTCGAGGAATGTGCAGTATGTTTATTTTGACTTTATATTACTATTTCCGGCGGCGAATTGAAAGTTCATTGTGAGGTGTAATTTTATTTATGTGAAATTATGTTACCATAATTCATAAAAAGTGTTAATAAAGAAATACTTTATTCATCGATAATATATTTATTTTCCATGTAAGTCTATTTGTCAAAAAATGGCATACAAATTGGAAAATATGCAAGGATAATAAGGCAGATAATGATTGCCCTGATAACCCTAACCCAGACCTAACTTGCATCTGACAAATATTTCCGATAAGGATAAAGAGCAGATTTAACACAGAAGAAGAAAACTGGCTTCTTTTTTATGCCAACGGTATACATAACTTTATTTTGGAAATGAGAGAGTTCATAGCTACCATCAGCAGATGTGAAAAAAATACGTAATAACGCAAAGATGACCTCACAATAGATCTCATTTGATTTTCTAATAATTTATTTTTTTCATTCAAAACACTAGCCTATATAAAATAAAATAATTCTTTGCAAAATCTGTTAAAATGTATCAATATTCCGAGGCCATACATGGTTGCATTCTGATATAAACGTACATGTATACGTACATATATACGGCACAGGCATACAGATAGATTTGAAAATATATCCTTTCCGCAGCCAGATTGAAAATTATTATAAAAAAACGATACACCAAAATGTTGATATTTAATTTCACGCTCTATATTTGATGCTTATTGTGCCATCTCGCTAAACTTTTGAATGCCCCAGTCTATATTTTAAGAGATGTTTATATTTCACGATGAATTCACGAAAAAAGGCCTATATTTCACCTGGTATCTTTCTTTTAAATGAAAATTGTTACCTAAAAAAATGATTGTAATTAATTATCTGTCAGGGATCCCGAAACATCAAAAGACGACGGAGTTAGGAAGCGACGTAAGTTAACAAGAAAATTCAAGTACGTTTTTTTCTCTCTTTTTTGGGGGGGGGGGGGGGGGCATTTTGGATGAGAGGGATTCGTTGAAATAATTGTAAAAAAAGGGGGATGTCATATTTATCGGTACCTTGCAAAGCAAAAAATGGTTAGTGTGGCAGCCCTTATTGATATTTTGCCACTCCTGATAAGTCCCAATTTTCATCAATTTTTTGTGTCTGGGAAAAGAGGTGTAACACATTTCCGACTCACTGCTCCCTTTGATATAAAAAAGGAAACGTTTCATTAACTTAGTTATTATAAACCCGTTTCCATTAAAAAAGTTTTCATCATCATCTTGTAAAGGTATAGTTACAAGTTTACATGAATAATTGAAATAAGTGCTGTAAAATATGGTAGATTTAGATGCAGTGTTCGCAAAGAACATCTACATAAATAAAATCCTGAGAAATCCTTGTTTTGAAGTCATAAATGACGTGCGGACAATATAAAATTAAAAAGATCTTTCTATTTTTTGTAGCTTTAAATAAAGATCTGAATTCCTGTAATTTACACAATAATATAAATCAATCAGGTTTAATAGATATTCGAGATTTAAAACAATAATACATGTATATATGCATTCATTTCCGGATCGGATAAAAATATCAGATGCAGTTTAACGTCAATTTAGCCCACAGAAACTTGGGAATATCAAAGTTAAAATTCATGAAAAAGAAATTAATTTGAACGTAGATAGCAAATATCATCTTAATCTAAACCTAATCTCGTATTTTTTTTTTAGCTCAGATATCCCTTATATTGCTTAAAAATTTGGTTTGAATTAACATACTCAATTAAATCAAATTAAAATGACAGCTTATTCGTGTGAAGTTATGTTTCAATCATAATTATACAAAAAGAGATTTATTTACAAGTGTTATATAACCCGGAAGAATGTATATCCCGCATTTTAATAATAAAGCACTAATGATATATCGATGTTTAACCTCTTGCGAATTTTTCACTCGTGCGAAGACGCCCTTATTTGCCATCAAGTGCAATCTGATTAAAATCAGATGTCTTTTTCGCTTCGCTCCGAATTTCGGAGCATAACAAAGATCTGAAATAAAAATTAAACGCAAGTCATTAAAAATACCAAGATTAAATATATTTGCATTTTATAAGCACATTAGTCTGCAATTAAAGAATGTGCATAACGTGTGATTCAGTAATGCTGAAAATCCTATTATATAAGTGGATAAATGATTCCACACAACTTTTCAGAGGGGGGAATTTACAATGCTTTTTTGCATGATTTAAAGAGATCCATATAGGCGTCGGAACCGGGCGGGCCCCACCTTTTCCAAAAGATAGACTTAGTATAGACATCGGACACTGCTGCGTGGGTTCAGCCCCTCCCAATTTTCCACAGACATGTTGCAGTACAGGCTTAAAAGATTGTGGAAAGTGTTGGTGTTTGGAAAAAAAAATGGTGCTGGAGTTCGAAATTAACCCCTCCCCCAACCCCTCTCACAAAGAAAATAAGATTTTCGTGTTTGGCCAATGCAAATTTCCTTTTTATTTTATTTATTTTTTATGTAATCCCCTCCCCCCACTTTCAATTTCCTCCCGACGCCAATGGGATTTGAATAACTCGATTTTCTTTTTTTGTATAGTAAAAAAATGTTCTTGTATACATGTGTTTTCTCATAAAGAAAAAAAAGCCGAAACTGAAAATTGTCTTAAATTTATTTATATACATGTTATCAACAAAATTAAGGTAAGATAGCCGTCTTCATCTAGAACCATCGTAATAATACACAAATAATGTCGTATGCAGTTAATTCGTATATCTGTGATGTATGTCCCGGTGTAAATTTTCTATTTACAAACTTATACTGTACATACACACACCCTCCCTCACACACACAAAATCAAAGTGAATAAAAGAAAGATATCTTGTTCTTCGGAACTTGAAGATTTCACTGTGAGTAAAAAATTGGAATAATAGACTAATTCAAGCTATAAATGTTCCATTGACTTTCTTGATGAATCGTTTTCTCGCAAAAAATAGCAATATCAATGACCAACAGTATTTCCAGTAAAGAACATTAATTTTTATATTCAGCGAACTTGCTCCACATTTTAAGAATAGTCCACAAATGGAACAGATGAGTAAGCTATAACTTTTTTTTATTTCAAAATTTTTTGGCGCTATATCGGGATTAAAAAGTTGAAACGTTAAAACGTTGAAATTCGATAACGCCAAGTTGACGACGTCATAACATCATAGCATTATTTTCTTACGAAAACTACCTATATATATTTGAAGAGGTCTAGATCTCTTGAAGAAATGGTTTGAGATAATAACAAAAACTAAAATGACGTAGGAAGTCGTCACTCTCGACATGTTTCTAGAACAATTTAATAAAATTTTGGGAATGGGCTGATTTTTGTTCATACCGCACTTTCTTCTTTAAACACACACTATTAGCAAGATATAGCTTAGAAGAGAGGGAAAAAAAAGCCATCAACGTTATTTTCAATCTATACATGAAGCTTTTTTATTTAAGCATATGACATGCAACGAAATAAAGCTCAAATGGATTTTATAGGAGGTTACTGATAAGTATGATCGTTATCACCTAAAATTCGGCAGTTACAAACTATGTGAAAAAAAATTACCTAAAAACTCTGATTTCATGCTATTCTATGAAACAACCATTTCATTTAATAGCTTTAGCTTATTTCAGGTATTTAAAAAAGAATTTGATAACTTTTTTGCACTTAACCATCTTTCTGAATAAAGAAAAAGTATATTAAAGATTGCAAAGAGAAATTGACTAAAATTGACAAAATAATGTAGAAGCCATCATGTATATTATAAATTTTAATTGCATTTCACACATATTATAATTTATATAAATTGTCAGTTTAAGGTCACCTTTTATCTTTACTTCAAAATAATTTCTCTTTTAAGAAGAAATCTCGAACACCTTGAAACTCATTAGCATCTCCGAACGCAATTTTTATTTGCTCTATTGCTTTTAGTTTTACATCAAGCACCTCTCTGTCCCCATCATTCCAGCATTTTTTGTTTTTCAATTTGCTATAGAATATCTGTTTGTTGCAAAACTTTTCACCATTACGAAGAGTCTCCTTGAGAGAGAGTTCACTGTCCTGAGGATGTAATCCCAGTTTCCACAATTTTTCCACTATCTCACGTCTTCCTAGATACACACCGGTATGCAGTGCTGTGGGAAGAGCACTGCTATTGCGATGGGAGAGAAATTCCTTGCCATACTTAAGAAGGCAATCTAGAATATCACTGTAGTTATGCATCACAAGATAGTGCACGATGTTGTTTTTAAACTCATCCACAATCATAGATAGATCAGATCTTATATCCTCTGCAGGTTTTGTCAGTAACATGTTAATAGAGGTTTCAAATTCTTTACTCTCTGGGAAAGACAAACTGATTATTGCAAACTCATTTGAAAATGAAACATAATTTGCCGTGTGTGAGGGAAAACTAATATCTTGATTACCGTATCGGACACCTAAAAGAGCTGCTTGGAGCACAGAAAACCCTTCTGATGTTCTCTCTGTCATATCCACTCCAAGATCTATAAACCTTTTTAACAACAGCGGTCTTCCAGCATACGCAGCTAGGTGTAGAACTGACCAATTGTGGTTTGTCTTTGTTGGTTTGTGCATCTGAAGAATGACTTCTACCAAATCCGCCCAACCATGAATAGTACAGTGATGAAGAACAGTAAGACTTCCGTGTATTTTCATATGAAGCAGTCCACGCAAGCAGGGTACATATGTTACACAAGGGTGATTTCGGTAACGGCAAATATACGTTAATATAATACTTAATGCTAGTTTATCATAATGCACAAAAACATCCTTTAGCACATTTTCAATCTGTTGAACAGATATTTGAAAATTCGGTTCTTTCATATGCGAAGTTGGAGAATTATGATGAGGTCCGTAACGTTCTAGAAGCTCCTGCAACAGAACTGTGTTTTTGAAGAATGAATACAAGATGACATCTTCAAAAACGCAATGGAACAGTAAAGATAATCGGTCAGACATTTTACGATTACAGAAAACAGACACAAACTCGGAGTCATTACATCCAGGATATTGAATGATATTAAAAGCTACCAGTGATATATTTTTTACTTCTTCACTGTCACCATTATCACCACGTAAAAGTCTCTGTGCTAGTTCTTCATAATAATGTCTTGAAATCTTTAGAACAACTTCGCCAAGTCTAGGTTTATAGTTCTGTGTGCGAATCAGTTCACGTAATTTTCTTCTACTGCAGTGTTTTATCACGATTTCAGGGGCTATTTGTCCAAATGAAACCATAACGGTCTCAAGAATACTTTCATGTGAAAATGCATAACGATGATTTGTGACATGTGACAAAAACAATCCATTTAAGTCATTCAGTGCGTCTTTGATATCTATTAGAAATGTATCAACGATCATTAATTTTTTACAGATATTTTTTAACATAGTCTCAGAAATATTAATTGTATCAATCATCCCATTAATAAATACATAGCATAATACGCAATATTTGACCTTTTCCAGCCTTTTCCCACATTTGGAACGTCGCATATCTTCTATTACTTGGAACAAACGTTCATCAGGGTGATGAAAATAAGACGGACCGAGCTGAAAAAAATCTCGTCTTGAGAAAAACTGAAAGCATGTTAACGGGAATCCATAGTACGGATTGGCATTAAGCATAACCATCTTTTGATATTCTGAGAATTTATAAAAAGCATTGAACCCGTTCTTTTTAGTATAGTCAGAAAACAGGTCACCAGATTGCTCTGAGACTTTAAAACTGCAACTCTTCTCATACGCGTCTAGCATATCTGCTTTATCCTTCATTGTAAAATTTTCTACTGAAGATATATCCACAATATTTTCATCTTGAAGAATGGCATGTGCGCAACATATCCTTACTTCATCCAATATGTTCTTTCTGAGTCCAATCAATACTCTAATATTTCCAACTTTAGCACATGAAAATATCATATCAAGTAGATATTGCCATTTTTCAACCGCGCCAGTATCAAGATTTGTTAAACCAAAAATATCATCTAAATAAACAATATACCGATAAGAAGAGTTAATTATTTTATCCCATTGATTTGGATATTTAATCAACACCGGCGTATATGGTGATTCTAATGAAGGGTCTGACATCTCACACATGATTTGATACGCTGTTGTGGTCTTTCCCGTACCTCCTTTACCTGTCAGAATAACAATATGGCTTTCTCTAAGTTTGTTGATTGTGGTCTGTACACCAGTTGTTCGTATGATCACTTTTTGTCTATGAGCCATCAGAACAGCATTTGTATTTTCTACAGAATAAAGACATAAAATGCATTTTAATATAAAATATTACTTAGATGTTTATCTATGTTAAATACGTGTAATTAAAAAAATAAGATATCAGAAGATTGTTTGGCATTTGAAATTAAGTTAGTAAAAAATCAAACTCATGAAAGGATATCATACGATGTTCACTGATATGCTGATATTTTGTTGGCATTTAAGCTTTTTGGGGGAGGGGGGATGAAGAAACCCACACTGATAGATAGTTTTCGTGAAGAGTAAGAATTTTCTATACATAGCAGCCTAACACTTATTCAGTCACGATCTTAGGTAGAACGAACTTATATCATTTCTTGATTTCTTGACGTCATTAAATATTTTTTACACTTCCTTTCAATTCGGTTTTTTCACTTACCGAAAACGATTTCTCTCTCAGTATTAGACAGTGTATCTGTTAAATACAAAATACAAAGGCATTAAATTTAAAACAACCTTCCTTTATACAAATACATGTAGCTAAAAGTCATTTCTTTATTTACCTGTAAGAGATTTTAGAAGTTTATTCGGAATTCCCTACCATTTATTCATTATAACACCATTATTTATATTATATCAATAGGACTTGCAAATATGTCATGTCCGTTTCAATAGATTTATGACTTTCTTTAAAAATATATTGTTTCAAATTACATCATAAAAATATAAGAATTATTCTTTTACATGGAAATAAAATTTGCAGAAACCACTTTTTGATTATCCAAATTACAACAATCATAAAAAATTTACTGAATAACCATGTATTTTGTTAGTTTATTTTGAACATATTTTATTGACAATGTGTAAACAGGATTGGACCCGAATTCCAATAACGGAGATTTATCTCTTTATTTCTTACAATTAAGTGATATACCTTTCAGATCCTCTATAGTGTGATGACATTGATCGATTATATCAAGGAACATCTTCTCCTGTTCAGGGTCCATGGTTACATATTTTATCATATTTGCAGCATCTGAGTATGTTGTACATCCTCCAGGAAGACTTTTCTCGAGTTCTTTGATAATAATCGTAAGGTTTTGCCAAAGTTTATGGAATTGTACATCGGTAATGAAGGTCCTAGCTGCATGTCCAAAATATGCATTTCTGATTTCTCTAATTCTGTCTATGTTGGCAGACAGGGATCTATCTAAAGGATCCGGAGATTTAGACCATCCCTTCTTGTGAGGTTTTATTCCTGATACATTACGAAGTAATATATACAATAAAGACAAATCAAATTCCTGATACGTTCCAATGAAACTTCCTGATCTAGGGAAAAGATTTTCTCTTTGTGCTTTGTTTAAGATAGGGATTAAGATACTTTGTTCCCTTTGAAGGACCAATGGGAATTGTATTTCTGTAACATTGTTCTTCAATATGTCTCTGAAGAGATCAGTACAGAGATCCACTAATAATCGTGAAACACGAGCAGAGTGTGTTGTCTCTTTTGTGGAGAGGTATTTAGAACACGCCATTATTCCTCTGAAATTCAACATTTTACAGTATTATGTCAGGTTATCATAAATCATGAGACAAAAAAGGAAATAAACAACAACTATCATACGCCATATGTTCAATATGAAAATATACAAAAATAAATATATATATATATATATATATATATATATATATATATATATATATTCCCCTCAAGAAGTCAGGCATACAGAAATTAATACAACTAAAGAAAGCGAAAGATTGTTATGAAAATAAGTCGTATCAAAGACCCTGGACTAAGAATGGGTGGACTTAACTGACCAGAAAATTATCGTAAATAACAGTTTAATAAAAATATAATGAAATGCTATTTTTGTCCATTTATATATACCCTCATATCTTAACCGTGTATTCATGGTAAGATGTGAATGTAAAATGTACTTTTTAAGGTAAATTAAATAAATTCGAATGCATAGTGCCTGAAGATTTCTTGAATAACAATTGATAATCACGGTCACGCGTTTATCAGCGTCTGAATACATAGTCATGTAGGAATGTTTGTCGGCGGTTCTTAGGAAAACTGTAGTTGTGTATAGAACGCAATAATGACATATTTAAAGGAGAAGAGCCTACAAACTTGCACTCGTACTCAGTAAAAATCAATAAAACAAAAAAAAAAATTGTTATATCTGTGTTAATCTTGATTTGACTTCCATTGACCTATTAAATATTACAGCTCAGCACGTGATGTTCCATCTTCGAGTGTATTCATGGAATCTGTTACATTGCATTCTTCAACCTGAACTCGATCTAAGCTTTCAGAATTTAGCAAATTAAATGTTGTTTACATTGCATGTCATCGCATTTTATTTTTAAAAATATCATATTAACATCGCTGTTATATATGTCAAACACGTCTTCGAATTTCGGAGATAGAGGGAGATAGATAGAGAGATGTCAACGATGACGCCGATCGTTAACATCCTATAAATATTGATTACATGACAACACTAATCTATCACCGCTTCCATTTTGATAGGCCACCAGGGATTGCTTTTGTACAAATATTCTACCTAATGTAACTATTTCTACGTAACTTATTCTATTGCTTGCAATATATTTTGATTCACTTGTTTGATGTGATTTTTTTTAGGAAAAAAAATTTTGAAAATAATTTTGGGACACCTTTGCTTTAAAGCAGAGTGCTTGCAAAAAAATGTGCATCATGTTGGTATTATTATGCCTCTTAGCATAAACAGAGTTGTTCATATATATGCGAAACTAAGACAATTAGTTGCAGAGGAATTTCAGGTGTAATTCTGTATGCCTGAGAAAAAAGCTGTGTATCTAAGAGGGGTGGTGAATGTCCCCATACAAATTGGTGAATTTTCACTAGGGCATACATCGATTTAAAGTATAGGTGGGTGTTTAATCCTCCTCGGGCCTGGTATTGAGCAGTATGGGTGAGACTGAGGAATATACAATTTAGGAAAGATCAAGACAAGCCTTAGGTACGTGTATTCCCGAGATGCATTGTTAGTAAATGTGCAATCTAATAGGCAGAAAATATGTAATTTGTTGACATTTCTTTAAAACAATTTATTACAGGAAAGTGAAGTTTTTATGAAAGATAGAACAACATACCGGTTCAACGTAAAAAAAAATAATTAGAAAGTCTATGCTCGCTACGGCCGGAAAAAAAATCATATCTAGAGTTTCAAAATTTTTAAAATTTTCTCTACGATATCATTTTATTTTGAAATATTCATATAGAATATTCATATAGTTTAATCATATAGAACTAAAATTTTGCAGAATGACAGTATCTTTCAAATGATATCTCGGAAAAGGAGCTGGTCTTAACATTAAAGTTTCTATAGTGGAGGAAAATATTTTTCTAGATATCTCAACATTTTCTGAGATTTCGTTATCCATCAACGAAGCTATCGAGATCGCCAAAATACGACATGGCTTCCAGCAAAAAAGGAAGTAGTCAAAATTCGTTCATTTCCACAGATTTTGGCAATGAACTGAACAATGCCTGTTTCAGAGAACGTTGAAACGTATTTCATTTTCGATTGTCGGTTTATTTTGTTGTCTTTTTGATAACTTTCAGTTTTACAGGAAGTAACTATCAATTGTTTATTTCTGTAGATATTGATATAAAATCGAAATATTTACTTTAACCAAAACATCCAACCCAATTTCCTGTCGATTGTGGTCATATCAAACCGAAAGTCGTCCTTAAATGTTTTTTCATCAAAATTAATATATATTTTCATTATAACATATTGAATACAGAGATCATCTTATTTTGTATGGATATCTTCTTTGAAATATAAGGAGATAACGACCAGCATTCAATCTCAAAAGTCTATTAAACCATACAAAAAATAGCAGAGCAACACGGACCTCGAAAATATCAGAGGTGGGTTTGATTTATTATGATTTCAAAATGGATATTAAAAATATAATACGAAACCAAGTATTTACTAAATGTAACATACTTAAAGTATCCATAGCTTTGGGGGATTTCTGTACATCCTATTCCTAAATAATTAAGAAAAAAACTCACTTCCTGGTCTCTTTTAATTTTTCATCTTTTTACTTGCTGAAAGTGATATAGGTTTCTGCATCCTTTATGCTGAACCGAAACTTTAAACTTTTCATTTATGCAGATCTGGTGCACAGCTTTTTTGCACAGTGACGCAATATCACTGATAGTAATATTCCCATTCAAATTGTTTACGTCTTACAGCACAGTTTTAAAAATTCCCTTCAATACTTACTGCATTCCTTTTCATCAAATAAAAATACAATCCGTAATAGTTGTTTCTTTGTAAATCATTATAACCAAAATAACAAAAGTTTTGCAAAAGAACTTCCCCGTCTTATCAAGGTATTGATTGACAACGGAAACCCTCTATTGATTCTGTTGGTTTTTATATTTAAAGAAGCCCCATAAAATCAAATTCCAAAAATAGAATCAGTTAGGCCTTACCTGCATGTATTTTAAGTTCACCTTGGTACCTACAATTATGTAATCAAAACCTAAATATAACATAGCCGTGGACCTTAACAGAGTTTCAGCGATCTTCGATTGTAAACTAAGCAAACAAAATCGATATAAATCTGATGTATAATTATTAACACAGCGACTATTTTGACATCTAGTTCTTATTTATATTGAATATTTAAGATTAACTCCCGTGCATTTAAAAATTCCAATTTTTTATGCTATGACTGTTGATTTTACCAAAAGACTGCATTTCTCGTATTTCTATGTTCTATTTCAATTATACAGTATTGAGGACTTATTGCATATGAAAAAAAATCAAGCACGCCTTTTTTTCGCAAAATGATATGACGGTGATGTTTCCAAGTTTTAAAAATTATAAGCGCATCTGAAATTGTATTTGTTTTATTCTTGTATGAAGAAGAATGGTATTCATGTAAAGTGAAATAAGTCTAATTCGGAAACAACTGACAACATTTAAGTCAATTGAATCATCGAAAAAAGGCAAATGTTTACATTGTAATTGGCAAGTTCGGGAATGAGTACAGAACTAACAGAAGATCCGGATTTGACAATTTTACTGTATTTATGGTCTCCTGTCAATTTTTGTAAACATCTGATTTTTTTCAATGTTTTATGGCCGAGTGCTCAGTATACAGGACTGCGTCGTATTACCTTTGCAGTAAATATTTGTTTAATAGAAAAAAAAAACTTTTATTGATTAAATCTTTAAAAGTAAGTTTAGGGTTTTCTGGACAAATTAGTGGGGATTTTAATAACGCAATTATTGCGTCCTTCTGACCTGCTGACTTCCAGGGTCATTTTTACAAGTATACATTTATTTGTCAGTAGATGTTTATTAACCAATATGCTTCCATTGAGTGGTTTCATAACAAAAGAAAATTACATGCCGCTGTAAAACAGCTGCCATTTTTTTTATTCGTATACAACATTTTACTTCTCTAGCTATTAACATCAAACTTATCAGTGTCTTTTCCTAAACGTTACAGAGGATACAATTTTTTTCATTTGATTACATTCAGTTGATGTGTATGAAAGCCAGAGGGGCATAACAAGAATGTACTTTAGATGCATCATATTAATGAAATAAGAATGTTAAAAAGATCCTCTCTTATTGAAGGTTAGAGTTTTTTTCCTAAAATCTTCTCCACTTAAGAAATTCCACAGAACTTTGACTGATTGCTACTAGTTTAATTTTGCATTAGTTTGAATGAATAGGAAATTTTGATATTTCACCTTTCACAGGTTTTTTTATACATGTACAGTAAAAATCGTTTGGTAAGAACATACGAGAGGTTATCAAAAAGTTCATGGACTGGGGCTATAAAATTAGCACTACCTTGTTTAGCTTTCGGAATTTATAAGGAATATAAAACAACAAAAAATAAAGATATGTTAAAAATTTTAGCTTGATACGTTCATTATTTACCAAATTATTATAAAATAAAAACGCCATTATATGATCACCCGGCGCCGTCGCCGTTTAGTTTCACGACGTCCGACAACATCATTATTTTTCAAGATCCGTTTCTACTACCTCGTACACTTATTTTAATGAGATTCCCAAGAGCTGAGTAAGTAAATTAATCATTTTTGTTTATATGACTTTACAATGTCATGAACAGCGGCTTTCAATGCATATATGATTGCAAATGGATTTATACACTGGGAGAGATCCTCGCTTGATTGTGCCAGCATATTTTGTTTTTTGGAGTTCAATTTGGCTAAAAATGTGACCAACGTCATTATTTGACGTGATTGGTTTTTCATCCCTTGACTACAAATCGATATTAACTGTACATCTCTTTTCTCTCTAAATCTATTTTGGCATTATTAAACAAGTAATCTGGATGCATATTATATTTCCGTAGTCAGTTTAAACATTTCCTAGGTGTATGCAACCTTTTCCAGGGGCAAAACTTTATAGAATGTTGGAAAAAGAATCCCATTTCCCCTTTTGACGTCATTTTCAAGGCAATATTTGTTTGGATACTCCATGTAAAATTTACGATAAAATTTTATAGAACTTCCAGAATGAGGTAAATATTTAATATTTTATGGAACAATAAAGTCCTAACCGTATACCTGCAATTAACGGTATTTTTGAATGTCAAATGTTCATATAGAAATAGTTTTTCTTAGTGACACTTAAGTCGGAAAAAAAACGTCGTTTTCGAGGTTGCTCCGCATGGACATACCATTGCTTACAAAACATCACTTATTTATTAAAAAATAAATGTTATGATTTGTGATTTATTCTATAGATAAAAAAGATTATGATAACTAGATAGTTTTAAATTCATTCATGTACCTAAAGTGGGTTTAATTTAATGGCGCTAGTCCACGAACTGTTTGATAGCCCCTCGTATATATATTGCGAATTTACTGATATAGTGAAGTTAACTTGGATCCCCAACTACACGCCCTCAACGAATTTTCCTTATACGGATATAACGAATTACGAATATAGAGAAGTAATTTTCGAGGTCTTCGTTATTAATGTTTATTGTATTCCCAACAAGGCCTCTTAAAGTTACCTTCGACAAGTTTTGAAAGATGATATTTATAAAAAGATTTTCATACAATTAGGGTTTTATAGAAGTTCTAATTTGAAACACCTGACTATTAGTTTGAAACAACATTAATAAACCTGTTTTACTTTTGTCCTTAAAGTCTATTTAATTTGAATGTGGTCTTCATCAAAAGATAATCTAACACTCTCTTTTCAATACGAAATAAAAAAAACTTATTTTCATTTGAAGAATATTAACATTTCCTACTGTTCAGAGCTGACCGAAAAAGGGATAAACTCTTTACTCTGGAAGCAAAGTTGTACGGAATCTCTCAGTGCCCGACAAGGTGCCTTAACGAATCTGTCATTTACGAAAGCCCAGAAGGCTCATTCGAGATTCGAAATACGAGATTCGAACTTCGATAATCGAAATTCGAGTTTTGAGATTCAAGATCCAAATTAACCAATCAAAAGACAGGTTCATCTTTGATTACTCCCCTTTATTATGTTTTACTATCAAGAAATTATTGAATATATTCATATCAAATGGTTCATTTGCTTAAATGATAATGCAAGAAAAAAAAGATATATATGTATTAAAACGAAATAAAAAGGAATTTTAGGTTACATTTTGGAAAACATTTATAAATTCTTATTTTTCCTCATTAAACAAAACAATAGATACGTATACAGAATATTATATGGTCTTATCGTTGAATTGCAGAATTCTTAGATCGACATTTTTTTTAATAAGAGCATAGATTGGGGAGAAAATTATTATTTATATGAAATACTAATGAGGGTTTTTTTTACATTGTGCCCCCTCCAATAATTTTGTCGATATAAAAAGTACTATAGAAATCATAACTACCGGCTATATGCTTGTGCCCCCTCAATTTTGTGCCCTCTCGATAAAAACATATGATGACTTTTAGGCTTTGTTTTTGGTTGTCAAGAAATTTTAGGTAGTTAAAAACTGAAAATGTATGGCTCTGCCCCCCCCCCCTCCCCCCAGTGAAATGAGCGTTATGGTTTTACGAGTATATTTGAGTCTTTGACCATAACACTATGGTCAGAGACTAAAATATGAAAAAAAATAACGCCACAGTTCTGCAGCTTAGCTAGACTCATCTACTATTTTATATAAAATAATATAAATTCCAGTCTGTATTGTATCTATGATTTTTAATTAATTCAAGTTATCAAAGCCTTAGACCAAGATAAGTAATTGAAAACTAAATTTTTATGTATTTCCTCTATTAGGAAACCTACAAAATATTTTGTGCCCTAGAAAAACGAAATAACGTAAATAAGAATATCAACAACTTGATTAATAATGATGGCAAATATGTAGACTAACAACAAGAGATCTTGGAAGAAGTAAGAAAATTTTACAAAAATCTACATGAAAATAAAGATCGAGAAATCGATGATCTTGAAGATGTACGAACTTGTGTAATGATTGGGTATGTATCGTGCGAGACCCGAGCGGTTTCCTTTTAAATAATTATCGAATATATATTAATTGTATCCATGCATCGCAAGATTGACAATGAATGTTGATAACCACACATTCGCCCCCCCCCCCCTCCCACTTGGCCATTCCCGTAATATTTTTCCGATATAATATACTATAGACAACAGTACCTTTATTCTTATGTCCATTCCAATATATCTTCCAATTACAATGATAACCCCTATTTTTTGAGGATGGGGTGGGGATAGGGGGATTAACAATGGTTTTTTTTAAATTACTACTCCCAATGGATCATTATCTTTATTAAGCATGCATGTTTCACCCATCCCTATTTAAGGGGCTGTCTATTGGTTTCATAAACTTGGTCACTGGCCACTTTATAATACCGTGTTACAAACACTATCCACATTGAAACCCGTAGTACTTCATTATTACAGAGACGAAGCATCGATTTTGAAAGTGGGGCGGGGTGGGGGGGGGGCAGACAAAAATAACATTTCAAACCTGAAAATAAAAACTGCCAGAAAAAAATCTGTCCAAACCCAAAAACCCTATTCCGGGGCGTGAAAGGGGGCTGGGGGGGGGGGGAGATCGAACTTCATTTAGTACCTAATTTCTTTTAATACACTACTACTTGAACTTCTTTGACTATACTGCACCACTGTACCAAAACGTGGCGGGGGGGGGGGGGGGGGGGGGGGGCTTGGCAACTGACTTTTCGGTGAACATTTTCAATGGTAAAATAATTATGTTTGGAAAAAAGGGGGATGCATTTACTGTTAATCTAAGTTTACTATTACGTCAACAACCCTCTACCCAAAGCAGATAACACGAAATATATATATTCTTTATATAAATCTCTTATGACATTTAAGTAGCTACAGCTGTGTATTATAAATTAATTAAGCATATCTTGCAGACCAAAATCCAATATTTCTTTAAATTCCGTTTGATAATATATAACACTTTTTCTTGCGTTGTAATTTAATCAAATGACCTCATCGGTGTTAAAATACTCAACGATTTCTTAATAGTAAAAAATAATAAAGGGGAGTAATTGAAGCTCAAACCGCCTTTTGATTGGTTATTTTGGATCTTGAATGTCGAAACTCGAATTTCGAATCTCGTATTTCGAATCTCGAATCTCGAATGAGCCTTCTGGGCTTTCGTAGTCATTAGGTCTTCTTAGTGACAACTTCCAGCAGTTGCACAGTCTCAATATTGCTAGCATTGAGGATATTACTGGGAGCGGCCTTGTATGTTTATCAAAGAATCTACGTCATCTAGAATTCATCGACCTTAGCTGGGCTGGAGGATCCTGTAAGTGTTTACAATATAATGCCTATTTAAAAACTAAAATTTCAGATTAAGGGTAACTGATACTCTGATAAGAGAGATAACTCTTATTGACAAACTCTCTATTATTCCTTTATAAATTTGTGAAGTTAAAGTGTCTTTTTTATCCAAATTCGCCCTTCAAGCTATGTTATAATTGTTTGTATTATACTTATAAAATACATTTTTTTGGAAAAGAAGGTCAAAGAAAAATTTTGTACGGGTGCACAGAGGGTCTAATAGAATTCTGTGGATTCATTTAAATTCGTCATGATCAATGTTCATGGGCAATCAAAATTTTATTGGTTCATGAGGACGTTCTTTCGGGGTTTAATTCATATTTACAGAAAACCCAATGAATAAATATAATGACAAAATTATTGTTCGTAAAATTTATGGATAAGGGTGACCAAAGAAATCCACAAACATTGGTCCCCACGAAAATGATGACTCAACAGTTACTTTACCCCAAAATTTGATAAAAAATCTTTATTCGGCTTAACATCTTAATTACCGAACTTTAATGACGCATTGTTTCATGTTTCAGGCCTGCAAGATGAAGTCACAAAAGCAATTTTAAATTACTGCCCAAGGATA
>NW_026929636.1:0-39431 GCF_032062105.1 Saccostrea cuccullata | reverse complement strand
ATTTACCCCCTCCCCCAGGGGGTAGGATGGACCACTATGGGGGGAAAGTTTTACATGGGTATAAACATGTATTGGGGATAAAAAAAATGTTAAAAATCATATGTGTTTCTCAAGAACAGGAAAGCTATGATCAGTCATACTTATATAGAAACATCCACATGTAGTTTAGATTCAAATTTGTTCAAACCATGACCCCAGGAGTAAGATGGCATCACAGATCGAAATATTAGATAGAAATTCAAAGAAAACTGGAAATATGTCTACAGGACATGAATGCCCCACCGAGTATGAACTATTAATGCAATATGAAATTTTTGATAAGAATAGCTTGAGTGATTTTTTTAATTAAGGAAAAAAAAGAAATGGGGAGGTCAAGGGGGCCCTTTTAAAAGCCAAGGTGGGTAGGTTATGGTATAAAATTAAATTGCCAAAACTTATAATTAGCTTCTTGGGATATCGATCGGAAATAAAAGATTCACACGCACACACACACAAAATGTATGAATTAACGATCTTGACCTTTGACCTCAAATAAAAAGGGGTCTTTCATACGCCACAGGAAGTTGTAGTTTAAAATGACATTACAGAAGCCCAAACGCTTCTTGAGATATGATGTGGAAACAGAAGTGTAAAAACAGATATGATTTATGACCTTGAACTTTGACTTTTGACCTCAAAATCAATAGGGATCTTCTTTATGAGTTATTGTGAAAAATATCTTTGTAAAAGCTCAAAAGCTTCTTGAGATATCACTGGAAACAAAAATGTTACGGACAGACAGAAATCCAGACAGACAGACAGCTAAACAGATGGATGGACTGACAGACCAAAATTAAAATATCCCACTCTCAACGGGGAGCAAAATTCAATTATTTTGTGCATAAGCTTACATAAAAATATCTGAACAGTTTCTTTAAAACTTAGCAAAATGCAAATTTAAGAAATGTGAGGTTGAGGTCAAAGAAAAGGTCAAGGTCATAAGTTTGTTGATGCAGATGAATAGCACTAATATATATCAGCATGTTTATTTTGATAAACTTTCTTGAAAGGTTTATTAAAAACTGAGCTAACCACTAATAGAATCTTTGATTTTTTTTCTTAGGTATTCCATTAGAACATTTGATTCCTCTTGTGACTACTCTTCAAGAAATGCACATTTATAGGTGTGCTACAATGTAGCATAATATCCTGCTCTTCTTGTAAACAATTTTTTGTCTGTATAATTCTGACCCAACCTACACCAGGGGCCATGATCTGAACAAACTTGAATCTACATTTGACAAGACTTATCAAAACCATTGATCAAATGACCAGCTTTAATTAATTTTAATCAGGGAATACTCTTTGTCAAGTTTTATGGACATTGGCTTGTGGTTCTGGAGAATACAGGAAGCTTATTAAATTTCAACAACTAATTATTTTATTTTAACATCCTCACTTGAGTCTTGAGTGCAGGTGAGCTAAAATTCTTTATTCAAAGCCTTTCTTTAATATCAATTCAGATCTTGCATATTATTTCAGAAGCATAAAGGATAAGCATAAAGGGGAATAAGATGCCTCCAAAACACTGCAATGTTGAATTAAATGGATTTCCAAGGACAACTCCAGAAAAAATTCCCTGGAAAACATGGAGCATCCTCTAGAGCCTCGAAAAGAGTTTACCACAATAGGCCTACTGTCATTACCTTCACAATTTACTTTATATTCATTTTCAATTAAACATAAAACAGGACGGCAGAAAATGTAGTCAGTAGTAATCAGTGTCTGTTTCATTTATTTTTTCTACAGTTATACTAATAACATGCTAATATAAAAGTTCACTTTTCTTTCTTGCAACTCTCATAGGAAGCCGCTGGCATGTCTGTCTATTGTTTTTTATTTAACACGGTCTTGAGACTGTCTTTGTTGTTATCTTGGAACCATTAACAGGTTGATAAGATGCCGCATTGTCGGTCTGCCATGAGGACAATTCTGGGGAAAAAATGGTTATTCAGTGGAAAATTCTTGAATTTTTTAAATTTTGCATTGTTTGAACACAAATTTTTTCCTACAAGAAAGTTGTGTACAAAATAGAAAATTTATCTATAACAGGAGAAATACATACCCAAGGCTGATCTATTTCTCCCATATGACATACAAGCTATAACAAACAGAAAGTCAGTATATTTTAAATATTTAATGATCAATATGAACCAAAAATTATGTCACATTTATGGCTTTGAGAAAAGTAAACATTACCCTCTTCATTTCTGATTTCTTTAAAGCAGTGCCAATCATGATAGATTTTCTACAAGCTCTGGATGCAAACATTTGGCGGACCCTTGATGGTCGACACATAACATTCTGAAAAACAGACAAAATGCAGATCAATCCAATACATTAAACTTGGCACTCTTTACATAATTTGCTTATGGATAACCATTATTCATTTAAATATAGATACTAAGTACATATAAATGAAAAGAAACAAAAGACAAAATCAATAGCAGATAACACAATATTAGATTTATTGTTTAATTTTTCATTATTGATTTTTCTTTAAATACCATCTAACACAGCATAAAATGTTTTACATTTTTGTCAAATGACAATGATAACATGCTGCTTTGCCATTTTTCATTCAAATAAGTTGGCATGACATTTGGAGAAGATAAAATATGACGAGACTTACAGGGCAGTCAGAAAGCATAAAGATGAGTTCTTCGATGTCTGAAAAGAAAATAATTTTGTACAAAAGCCAATGGAACTTAACAGTTAACTGAGTATATGCATTACGGCAAAGGATCCATGAAATGGTAAATAATTATATAATAACACAAATAAATTGAAAGATAAAGCATGATAGGGACTCTACAAAAAAGTCCAGTGATTAGGAACAACTTTGAATCAAATTTTCAAACCACTGAGCTACTTTGGGGAACAGAGGATTAATGCAATGTTGATTCTCAATTTAGTAATTGTACATGTATAGCATTTTTCTTGAGATATTTTTAGAATTTCTATTATAATGCATGTGAAGTTTCATTCTTTTCAAGTAAAAACATTACATGTATATAGTCTGTAGCTCCCCAGATCTAAGCTGTAATACAGAATTTTTTATGTGTGATTTACTGTAGACTTTACTGTACATTTTTTACTCACCCTCCTTGCCAAATGTCCAGTTCCTACTGACAGGGATTGATGTCAGTTTTACTCTCTGCATTGGAGGAGCTAAAAAGTCAATTAAGAGTTAATCACTGCATCTGAGGAGCTAAAAAGTCAACCATGTGTTAATCACTGCACCAGATGAGCTAAAAAATCAATCAAGAGTTAATCACTGCATCAGAGGAGCTAAAAATGTCAATTAAGAGTTAATCACTGCATTGGAGGAGCTAAAAAGTCAAGAGTTAATCACTGAATCGGAGGAGCTAAAGAGTCAATCAAGAGTTAATCACTTTATTGGAGGAACTAAAAAGTCAATCAAGAGTTAATCACATCAGAGGAGCAGAAAATCAACCTAGAGTTAAGCACTGCGCATGATTATTTTGTCTCATAAATACTTTGGCCAGAATAAGATATATATTTCTGTTTTGTATTATTGTGATGATGGCGTAGCTCTTCATCAATAATATTTGGAAGAAACATAATCCCTCTATAAAACAAGGATTTTTTAAAATTCCAATGAAGTATTTTCTTGTTTCATCATCAAATGACTAATATTGTTTAACCATTGCTTTAAAAAGTTAAAATTGATAGAATCACATTGAATATTTAAGTAATGGGTTTGAGTGTCTGAGAAATGTTTTTTTTTTTCAAGTACACAAAGAATGGAAAATTTCAGAAATGGAACTGTTCATATTAGCTGATTGAATATGAGAGTACTAGTAATTCCAAATACCAACTGATACTGAATTAAAGTTCAACAATGAATATGATGTTGACAAAACTGAAATGTCAAGATTTCTATGTAAATCTGAATCAATTAACAAACTATTAAATGATTGAACAAAATATCCATCTTTAAAAAACTGTTTGGTTTCCCTCTCCTGACAGACTGGCTAAAAATAGTCCAGCTCAAAACTTTTTTCCACTTCCAGGAAACACTTGTATTTTTATCAATTCCTGAAATAGAAATTGAAAATTCAGCATTGCAGATATTGAAGCTTTCTGGAATTTTTTCCCCACCAACCTTCTAACCAAATTTATTTATCCCAAGTTGGGAGAGGACATCCAAACATTACTTTAAAGTTTGCCTAAATCAAAACAGAATACAGTAATTAAGAACTGTGTAAATTAGACAAATACCAGATTCATCAATGATGAAGTCAAATCCATTTTTCTTGAAGACCTCCAGACTGTCAATCAGAATGGTTTCATTGCTGGCCGTCAACTCCAGGTTCTGAGGTCTGCAATGGAAGTGGGATCACTTGTTAGTATTACAGAACCCAGTTATAAACAACATAGTGTACAGATTGTAGTAATCTGTTCACACAGTCTACATCAGGGGTATTGTGTACTTGCTGGATATATCATATGTTCAAATTGTATTGCAAATTTACCGAAAGAAGCTTCTGACTGTGTATAACAGTGTATTGTAAACTTACTCCTGATTCTGTTAAACTCTGGACAAGTGTACTCTATACTTACTGTATAAGCTTCTGACTCTGTATAACAGTGTGTCTCTGGAACATTTCAAAGTTGTACTTCTCATCTGTTGCATGCTGATCCACGATAAACAAGTCGCTGTTCAGCTTCACAATGATAAATCCTAAGTTGAACTGAAAAGTAAAAAAAAAGTTAAGTTCCATTAAATTATGTGTTCATTATATTCTTCTAAGATCATTTTACCATTAAATTTTAAGGGTTGTTGCATGTCTGAATCAAACTTTTATAATTAATATCATTTTAAAAAAAACATAGACTTGAGTACTGTAAATCACTATTTATTCGCGAGAACTTTATTTTTGCGTAATTACGCAAGAAAATGAGCTCGCTAAAATTTCAAATGAGCTCGCTAAAATTTCATTCTCGCATATAAAAGTATTCCTTACGAATATGTAAAAAAAAAAACATCAGTTCGTGAAAATTATGTCTCGTTATTAATTAGTCAATTACTATCTCGCGAAAATAAGGTGTCGCGAATATTTAGTGATCTACAGTATTTTGAGATAGGTAAATATCTGTCATCCTACCTGTCCAAGAATTTCCATTTCTTTGAACATGCTTTTTCTGAAAGAAACAATTTTTTTAATCAGACTTAGCTAGGTGATCAATCACAGACACAAAGTACACATTTTCTACCATATTTTGAAAATCTGACTTGTCTATAAAGCAAATGAGACACTGAGATGCTGCTTATACATGTATGTAATACTAGTACATGTATCAATTAACAGTACAATAAATGAATAATATCCCATCCTGACATGTATATATTTTAAAAATTCCTTTGGTATTATGCACAATTATTAGCTATAGATTAGATTTCGTATGTTTATGAGATTTGTAAAGACCGAGGATAAATTTATTTACGAGATTTCCCGCTGTAGTTCCTCCTCTGCCGACTGATTCTCGGTAGGGGAGATAACCGCGCGGAATCTCCTACAGCTCTCTATATCACTGGTCTTCTCTTCTGGAAATCAAAAATAAATTGGCATGATAACACAGCTGTGAACACATTGTAATCTTCGTTAAAATTGTAGATTGCTGTAGGTCACTAGGTCCATTTTATCCATCAATATCATCAAGTAGCATACTTACTTGAAGCTTTCTTTAATTTCTCTTTCAGCTTTAAGAAGCTGAAAGGCACCGTTGTTTCTCTTCTAGAGAGAGATTCTTTTGTATCCTACAATTCATCTTTTCATTATCACTTTATTATTTGCAGGTTTGTATACAATGAGGAACATGTTGTTCAAATTCCAATACATGTAGATCAATTCAAGCATTACTTTATCATTTGAAAATAAAAACACTTGAGGAAGAATCTAGTTTATTAATGCTTACCAGACTTGTGACTGTCAGATGGAGGTTGTCTGTGTCGGTAGATGAGATTTCTGGCTGGTTTGAGGACACACTGAACAATTTACACACAGGATTTACCTTTAAACAGGTATCATCACTGTCTCTGTCTGAAAACTTGTTAATATCACCAGAAGTACTCTCTGAAGTTAATCCATTGTCCTCAGAATAATTTGAGGAATCACATAGACTTTTGACAAAACCCTCACTTACATTGGAAGAATAAAGATTTGAACATAGGGAGTTATCATTGGAACACTCTGTGGTATTTTGATTTGTTTCATTTGAACACATATTATTTTTGGAATTGCCCATGGAAGACTTAAAGCAATTTTCATCATTTAATGATTTGGAAATGGCAGGACTACTGCCCTTTGAACACAAAATATTATCTTCACCACATTCCCCTTGTGAGTCATTAACTCTCACTGAACAAGATAGATGACAGTTTGAGACTCCATCGTCAGATGCAGAATTTCTTTCTTCTCCGCTCTGGTTGGTGACAGAATTCATATTTTCTGATTCATGAAACACAACCTTCAGATCTGAACAGTCTCCTCCAGGTCCCATAACTCCGCCCTCTGTTGTAATCGTCTCTGTACTGACCTCCCTTGTCAGGAAATCTGAGGACTTATCCCCATCCTCTTCCAGTGTGATAACGGTCTCCTCTGATTTGTTCCACCACGAATCCAAGTCTCGGACACTATTCTTCATGTCTTTCATAGGAGATGTTTTGAAAACAAAGTGATCAAGCCTTCTTTCTACAAGATGAAATATTTTTTCATGTAAATGAAAAACTTTTTTTAATGTACATAATATCAACACATTTACAGTAAAGTTAATTTTCTATCATAGGGATATACTAAAGACTACTGGGATTTCCAGTTTAAGAATGAAAAGTAATACACTCGGAAGAATAAGAGAGAGAACAAACGTTTAGAGGCAGGACTTCTGTCTTTAGTTGAGGGTGATACAGCTCCCAGTGCCTCAGTCCTGGCAAAGACACTAGAAAACTTTCTCTTCAGGTTACTCAGGGCTGACACCTATTAAGAATGACAAAGTGTAATAAATGTATCATGATGTTACACTTAAGTAGCCTTTGTACAAGTGATTTAAAAATTGGTGTTCTCTTATCACATCTAGTGATTTTATAGTAAAAATTGTAATTACATGTATATAAGATTATTCTAGTGACCAGCAAATCTAGCAGTTTTTTCTCCTAAAAGTGTGTATTATAATTTATTGTAGAAATCAGTATATAAAAATTTTGGGAATAACTCTTTAATAAATAATAATATCCATCATTATCATATCTAAGATTGATGTTATAACCAAAATTAGATGGCTGCTAAAAATTCCATCTATATTGTGAAATCTATTAGTTGAAGTATACTCAAGTAAACAATAGATACACAAAGAGATAGACACACACATGGACAATTAGACTTTATAATATACTACCCCCAGATTTTAATACAGGGCCATGATTTTCGCACATCTTTAACTATATACATGTATGTTGAAATGCAGCTGAACCTTAATATCTTGAACATTAATATACTGAATACCATGTACAGGGTGTTTCATAATATATGTCTAGAATTGTAGACCCTGTTCCTTAACCCCCTACAGAAAAGAGCTCAAAGATTGAGATTGTCGAATGCAAAGGTCATACCCTTTCCTTGCATTATTGGAAAATTGTATGCTGATAACTTCAAATCATCTTTCAAAGTTCAATGTATGCTGAAAATGCTGACATTGCTAGGATCAATTTCTGAAAATATCTATCAGACACTTTTCTAGAAGTTTGCTACACTAAGAGTCTCCATTTCACAAAATAAATTGCCGCTTCTTTTAAAGTTTTTAGGCTTTCTGGAATACCGTCACGGTGTCATTTATCATATATTGCCTGTCCCTGTCTTTAACTTTGTTACTAGCCTTCTGATAAGCACCCTAGAAAGCTTCTATTCTTTTTAGAAAATTTGTTTCATCAACTTCTGAATGAATATTGGCAAAATGAATTGATAACAAAAACGGCTTTACAATTCAGCACTGAATGGATAAATTAAGTCCATTTCAAAAAATATTCAAATTAAGACATCTGCGTTTATAGCACAATTAATCATTGTAAGACCATGATTTCCTTGACTTTTTCACTTGGAACTTGAGTGCAGGATTTGATGTTTAAAAAGATATTTGATTTGTAATAGAAGTATGATAGGTAAGAAAAATAATATGATTTAAAAATGTAACATATATAATGAAACACCCTGTACAAGTCTCTGTGTTGTAGATTCATTTAGTATCACTCACTTATCATGTATTCCAATATCAGGTTTGATTATAGCATTACATGTAATATTTCACAGTTACCTGATTTTTTGTTCCACTGGACTGACTGAAACAAATAAATACAAGATGAGCAAGACTTAGAGAAACTTAGAAAACCATTAATGCTTTAATTTTTCCTTATCAATAAAATAATTATGTTCCCCAAACGAAGTTTGGGAACATATTGTTTTTACTTTTTCTGAATTTTTTCTTTGTTCTCCGGTCCTTTTTTGTCCGCGAGTGTTCTCGTAAACTACTCATCCGATCTAGGTGAAACCTTTTTAGGGTCACTAGGTATGTTATGTAGATGTGCGGAACGAAGGTCATTTTGCGCGCACGTGCGTGCAGGTGCGCGCACGTGTAACACGTGAAATGACCAATATAATAGATTTAGCCGTAACTTTTTAAATATTGGATGAAATGCTTTGAAACTCATAATATAAGGATATAATAGTAGTATAGACATGATGACATGGTCAAAATAGCAAGATCTCACGCGCATGCAGGTGCCCTTCGCTGCGATTGGCTGAAACTTAAAGTCTAAATATCTTTTTTGTTTTCAGACAAAATCCTTTGAAATTTTGAACATAGTCTTACATTATGGAGATCTACAGCATGATATATAAGAATAATCATGAACGCACGCACATGCACGTGTGCTGCAATCTGATTGGCTAAAACTTTAAATGCCTACAACTTTCTTGGTTCTCAATAATACAGGGTGAAATTTCAAATATGAATAGATATAATGATTGCCTACATTATACTACTATCAAAAGTAAATACATGGACGTGCATGCACATGCGACCGCACACAATGTATTAAAAGACAGTATACTTGAGTGTTTGATGTTCATGCAGAATTAAGAACTTCTAAATGTCAAGACATGTAACATACTGAAGCATGCAGATCTTTTTACCCTTGACCTTGAAACTTAGGTCAAGGTCACTGGTAACCTGAATAAAATGTTGATATTAACTATTTACCAAAATCACCTTGACCTATGAACTTGAAATCGACCTTAACCTTTGTCCTTGACCCAAGGGTAAAAAGAAACATGAAGTACATGTACATGTATCTAGAAACACCTTTCAGAGTTTATTTCGGTTGACAGGTTAGAAGTTAAAGAGGTGGTGGTTTTTAATGACCTTGACCTTTCATCCAAATGTCACAATCAATCTTAAGTTCTTGGAATAAGATACAAGATTCAACTCCAACGTTAAATAGGTTAAGAATAAAAATAACCCCCCTCCCCACCCCCACCCCCCACCCCCCCACACACACAAACAAATCAAATTAATGGCAACGTAGAGAATCACTGTTAAACTCAAATAACACCTCTGACCCACATAAAATTTCAGGAAAACTGCAGAAAAGAGCTCGAGGAAGGTGTATTAAAATATGTCATTTGAGTTTCCAAAGTATATAGAAATTATTAATTTATACAGAAAAAATTACAAATCCTGTCGTGTTTAAAATTAAAGTGCAGATGACCAAAGTTGGCATATAAGCCTTTTATAGCCTATTTATTCAGATGTCGTTAATAGCATTCGATTCTACTGATTTGAAATAATATTTTAATACCAAGCATCCTTTGTTTAATTTACCTTTGAAATTTATTTGAATTTTTTTTTTAGAATTACGCAATCCCCAGAAATAGCGATTTTCGGTATATTAAAAATCAGTATACATGTACGCTCCTTCGTAAAATAATCAGATATTTGCATTCATGAAAAAAATATTAATAAGAAGGTGTTAAACAATATAGGTCACATTAGCTGACACAAATGTCTTTTTAAACATCTCACGTAAAACCCAGAGAGTAGCCCCCTATGCATTGGAAAAAATGAATAGTTCCGGTCAAAAAACCTTTATATATTTATTTACAAAGTATATAAAATTTACCAGGCACAGGTATCAGAGTTGTCAAAATGGCCTGAGAGGAAATATTAAAAAAAATTCTGAACAGAAAGGAAAATCCCTTTTCCATGTATGGAACTACTATTGAATATAACCAACCCCGAGCCCGATCTTAAAAACACGGTAGTAGAAAATTAGAATTTTGCTGTTTTATTAATTTTTTTGCTTTTAACTTCTTTTCTTGAAGCCAAATGATATGAAAACACTCAAGAAGGTGAAAGGACTTCATATTGTTATCTGAATTAAAATCAAAATTGTAATCTGAACAATTAGTCTCCTTATTATGTTCCCCAAACGAAGTTTGGGAACATATTGTTTTTACTTTTTCTGAATTTTTTCTTTGTTCTCCGGTCCTTTTTTGTCCGCGAGTGTTCTCGTAAACTACTCATCCGATCTAGGTGAAACCTTTTTAGGGTCACTAGGTATGTTATGTAGATGTGCGGAACGAAGGTCATTTTGCGCGCACGTGCGTGCAGGTGCGCGCACGTGTAACACGTGAAATGACCAATATAATAGATTTAGCCGTAACTTTTTAAATATTGGATGAAATGCTTTGAAACTCATAATATAAGGATATAATAGTAGTATAGACATGATGACATGGTCAAAATAGCAAGATCTCACGCGCATGCAGGTGCCCTTCGCTGCGATTGGCTGAAACTTAAAGTCTAAATATCTATTTTGTTTTCAGACAAAATCCTTTGAAATTTTGAACATAGTCTTACATTATGGAGATCTACAGCATGATATATAAGAATAATCATGAACGCACGCACATGCACGTGTGCTGCAATCTGATTGGCTAAAACTTTAAATGCCTACAACTTTCTTGGTTCTCAATAATACAGGGTGAAATTTCAAATATGAATAGATATAATGATTGCCTACATTATACTACTATCAAAAGTAAATACATGGACGTGCATGCACATGCGACCGCACACAATGTATTAAAAGACAGTATACTTGAGTGTTTGATGTTCATGCAGAATTAAGAACTTCTAAATGTCAAGACATGTAACATACTGAAGCATGCAGATCTTTTTACCCTTGACCTTGAAACTTAGGTCAAGGTCACTGGTAACCTGAATAAAATGTTGATATTAACTATTTACCAAAATCACCTTGACCTATGAACTTGAAATCGACCTTAACCTTTGTCCTTGACCCAAGGGTAAAAAGAAACATGAAGTACATGTACATGTATCTAGAAACACCTTTCAGAGTTTATTTCGGTTGACAGGTTAGAAGTTAAAGAGGTGGTGGTTTTTAATGACCTTGACCTTTCATCCAAATGTCACAATCAATCTTAAGTTCTTGGAATAAGATACAAGATTCAACTCCAACGTTAAATAGGTTAAGAATAAAAATAACCCCCCTCCCCACCCCCCCCCCCCCCCCCCCACCCCACACAAAACAAATCAAATTAATGGCAACGTAGAGAATCACTGTTAAACTCAAATAACACCTCGGACCCATATAAAATTTCAGGAAAACTGCAGAAAAGAGCTCGAGGAAAGTGTATTAAAATATGTCATTTGAGTTTCCAAAGTATATAGAAATTATTAATTTATACAGAAAAAATTACAAATCCTGTCGTGTTTAAAATTAAAGTGCAGATGACCAAAGTTGGCATATAAGCCTTTTATAGCCTATTTATTCAGATGTCGTTAATAGCATTCGATTCTACTGATTTGAAATAATATTTTAATACCAAGCATCCTTTGTTTAATTTACCTTTGAAATTTATTTGAATTTTTTTTTTAGAATTACGCAATCCCCAGAAATAGCGATTTTCGGTATATTAAAAATCAGTATACATGTACGCTCCTTCGTAAAATAATCAGATATTTGCATTCATGAAAAAAATATTAATAAGAAGGTGTTAAACAATATAGGTCACATTAGCTGACACAAATGTCTTTTTAAACATCTCATGTAAAACCCAGAGAGTAGCCCCCTATGCATTGGAAAAAATGAATAGTTCCGGTCAAAAAACCTTTATATATTTATTTACAAAGTATATAAAATTTACCAGGCACAGGTATCAGAGTTGTCAAAATGGCCTGAGAGGAAATATTAAAAAAAATTCTGAACAGAAAGGAAAATCCCTTTTCCATGTATGGAACTACTATTGAATATAACCAACCCCGAGCCCGATCTTAAAAACACGGTAGTAGAAAATTAGAATTTTGCTGTTTTATTAATTTTTTTGCTTTTAACTTCTTTTCTTGAAGCCAAATGATATGAAAACACTCAAGAAGGTGAAAAAACTTCATATTGTTATCTGAATTAAAATCAAAATTGTAATCTGAACAATTAGTCTCCTTATTATGTTCCCCAAACGAAGTTTGGGAACATATTGTTTTTACTTTTTCTGAATTTTTTCTTTGTTCTCCGGTACTTTTTTGTCCGCGAGTGTTCTCGTAAACTACTCATCCGATCTAGGTGAAACCTTTTTAGGGTCACTAGGTATGTTATGTAGATGTGCGGAACGAAGGTCATTTTGCGCGCACGTGCGTGCAGGTGCGCGCACGTGTAACACGTGAAATGACCAATATAATAGATTTAGCCGTAACTTTTTAAATATTGGATGAAATGCTTTGAAACTCATAATATAAGGATATAATAGTAGTATAGACATGATGACATGGTCAAAATAGCAAGATCTCACGCGCATGCAGGTGCCCTTCGCTGCGATTGGCTGAAACTTAAAGTCTAAATATCTATTTTGTTTTCTGACAAAATCCTTTGAAATTTTGAACATAGTCTTACATTATGGAGATCTACAGCATGATATATAAGAATAATCATGAACGCACGCACATGCACGTGTGCTGCAATCTGATTGGCTAAAACTTTAAATGCCTACAACTTTCTTGGTTCTCAATAATACAGGGTGAAATTTCAAATATGAATAGATATAATGATTGCCTACATTATACTACTATCAAAAGTAAATACATGGACGTGCATGCACATGCGACCGCACACAATGTATTAAAAGACAGTATACTTGAGTGTTTGATGTTCATGCAGAATTAAGAACTTCTAAATGTCAAGACATGTAACATACTGAAGCATGCAGATCTTTTTACCCTTGACCTTGAAACTTAGGTCAAGGTCACTGGTAACCTGAATAAAATGTTGATATTAACTATTTACCAAAATCACCTTGACCTATGAACTTGAAATCGACCTTAACCTTTGTCCTTGACCCAAGGGTAAAAAGAAACATGAAGTACATGTACATGTATCTAGAAACACCTTTCAGAGTTTATTTCGGTTGACAGGTTAGAAGTTAAAGAGGTGGTGGTTTTTAATGACCTTGACCTTTCATCCAAATGTCACAATCAATCTTAAGTTCTTGGAATAAGATACAAGATTCAACTCCAACGTTAAATAGGTTAAGAATAAAAATAACCCCCCTCCCCACCCCCACCCCCCCCCCCCCCAACACACACACAAACAAATCAAATTAATGGCAACGTAGAGAATCACTGTTAAACTCAAATAACACCTCGGACCCACATAAAATTTCAGGAAAACTGCAGAAAAGAGCTCGAGGAAAGTGTATTAAAATATGTCATTTGAGTTTCCAAAGTATATAGAAATTATTAATTTATACAGAAAAAATTACAAATCCTGTCGTGTTTAAAATTAAAGTGCAGATGACCAAAGTTGGCATATAAGCCTTTTATAGCCTATTTATTCAGATGTCGTTAATAGCATTCGATTCTACTGATTTGAAATAATATTTTAATACCAAGCATCCTTTGTTTAATTTACCTTTGAAATTTATTTGAATTTTTTTTTAGAATTACGCAATCCCCAGAAATAGCGATTTTCGGTATATTAAAAATCAGTATACATGTACGCTCCTTCGTAAAATAATCAGATATTTGCATTCATGAAAAAAATATTAATAAGAAGGTGTTAAACAATATAGGTCACATTAGCTGACACAAATGTCTTTTTAAACATCTCACGTAAAACCCAGAGAGTAGCCCCCTATGCATTGGAAAAAATGAATAGTTCCGGTCAAAAAACCTTTATATATTTATTTACAAAGTATATAAAATTTACCAGGCACAGGTATCAGAGTTGTCAAAATGGCCTGAGAGGAAATATTAAAAAAAATTCTGAACAGAAAGGAAAATCCCTTTTCCATGTATGGAACTACTATTGAATAAGTTCATTTTGATTGGTAAGGTATTGGCGTGATACCCTTAGTTGACTTTAACCCTGCCTTGTAGTCGGAATAAAACCAACTTTGAGCCCGAGGTTAAAATAAGTAGAGAAATAAAATGTGAATCGATATATTAAAAATATGACATATGCTTGAAAAATGGTAAATTTATATATGTATTTTTTTCTTTGATTCGTGGGATAGAAAGATATGTTAATCGCTTAATCAAAATGCCATAATCATCTTGCATATGCATGTACATGTACGTGTGCGCGCATGTAAAAAACGTTAAACAATATATCGTTGATAGTTGATATCATTGTAACTTTTATATTCTTAAATGAAATCTTGGGATACTTAGCATATTTATAAAAGGTCTTAGAGGAATAAGGCACGATAAGGGACATGGGGAGCGTTTGGGGAACATCTGTAACGGTCTCCGTTACAATTAGCACTAGTTATGTTCCCCAAACGAAGTTGGGGAACATATTGTTTTTACTCTGTTTCTTATTATTATTATTATTATTATTATTATTATTATTTTTCTTCTTCTTCCTGGGTACTTTTTTGTCCGGGAATGATCTTGTAAACTGTTCGTCCGAGGTAGGTAAAACCTTTTTAGGGTAAGTAGACATGTTATGCAGATTTGCGGAATCAAGGTCATTTTGCGCGCACGTGCTTGCAAGAGCGCGCACGTGCAACACTTGCAATAACCAATATAATAGATAAAGTCGGAACTTTTCTATTTTTTGATAAAGTGCTTTGAAACTCATAATGTAAGGATACATTAGTAGTATAGACAAGATGGCATTGTCAAAATAGCAAGATCTCACGCGCATGCACGTGCACTTTGCTCTGATTGGCTGAAACTAAAGTCTCAATATCTTTCTTGTTTCTTGTCATAATCTTTTGAAATTTTGAACATGGTCCTACATTATGAAGATCTACAGCATGATATATTAAAATTTTAATAAAAGCATGCGCATGCGCGCGTGCTGTAATCTGATTGGCTAAAACTTTAAATGGCTATATCTCCTTTGTTTTTTGACGAAATGCTTTGAAATTTATAACATAGTCATGCATTACGATATCCTAAAATATGATATAGAAAATATTCATGAAATCACGCGCATGCATGTGTGCTGCAATCTGATTGGCTGAAACTTCAAATGGCTATAACTCTCTTGTTTTTCAACCAAACAGGATGGGATTTAGAACTTGGATAAATATAAGGGACTTCTTCAAGAAGGTGTAGTCATTATGCACGTGCTTGCACGTGCGTGCACGTGAAATGAGTAAAATAAAAAATACACTCAAATGAGTGCATTTTTAATACTTTTGGATGAAATGCTTTGATATTATTAAAATTTTAGATAGTGTAGACAAGATAATATGGTCGTTACGCACATGAACACGCGTGCAATGCCTATTTTTTTAAAATATATTTTGTATTTTTCTTGGAAAACCTTGATTAAGTCTAAATTCCATAAAGTATTTCTTATTTAATAGAGATAACAGGGAATGTGGCACCAAAAGGGAGTTAGGGAGCGTTTGGGGAACATCTGTAACGGTCCCCGTTACAATTAGCACTAGTTATTTTTCTTCTTCTTCCTGGGTACTTTTTTGTCCGCGAGTGATCTTGTAAACTGTTCATCCGAAGTAGGTAAAACCTTTTTAGGGTTAGTAGACATGTTATGTAGATTTGCGGAATCAAGGTCATTTTCCGCGCACGTGCTTGCAAGAGTGTGCACGTGCAACACGTGCAATGACCAATATAATAGATATAGCCGTAACTTTTCTATTTTTTGACTATATGCTTTGAAACTCATAATATAAGTATATATTAGTTGTATAAGCATGATGACATGTTCCTCGCGCACGTGCTTGCAAGAGCGCGCACGTGCAACACGTGAAATGACTAATATAATAGGTATATCCGCAATTTTTCTATTTCTTGATGAAATGCTTTGAAACTCATAATGTGAGGATATATTAGTAGTATAGACATGAAGACATGGTCAAAATAGCAAGATCTCACGCGCATGCACGTGCGCTTTGCTCTGATTGGCTGAAACTAAAGTCTCAATATCTTTCTTGTTTTTTGACGAAATCCTATGAAATTTTGAACATAGCCATGCAATACGACATTTTAAAATATGGTATAAAGCAAATATCATGAAAACACGTGCATGCATGTGCGCTGCAATCTGATTGGCTGAAACTTTAAATAGCTATGACTCCCTTGGTTTTCAACCAAACAGGATGGGATTTGAAACATAGATATATATAATGGACTTCTACAAGAACGTATGGTCACCATGCACATGCATACACGTGCGTGAACGTGCGCTGCAATCTGATTGGCTGAAACTTTAAACAGCTATAACTCCCTTGGTTTTCAACCAAACTGGGTAAGATTTAGAACATAGATACATGTAGATGTAATGGACTTCTACAAGAAGCTATGGTCACCATGCTCATGTATGCACGTGCGTGCACGTGAAATGAGTTAAATCAAAAATACACTCGAATGAGCTTTTTTTATATACTTTTGGATTAAATACTTTAATATTTAGCATATTAGAATATATAGATTGTGTACACATTATGATATGGTCATTACGCACATGCATTCACATGCGCAAGTGTGCAATGATACAATTTGAATGAACATAGTACACTTTCGGGTAAACGTTGTTGAAGTCTCAAATGCATAGAGTTTGTCTTATTTAATGAACCTTACAGGGAATATGACTATAAAAGGGAGTTGGGGAGCGTTTGGGGAACATCTGTAACGGTCCCCGTTACAATTAGCACTAGTTCTTATTATGTTCCCCAAACGAAGTTGGGGAACATATTGTTTTTACTCTGTTTCTTATTATTATGTTCCCCAAACGAAGTTGGGGAACATATTGTTTTTACTCTGTTTCTTATTATTATTATTATTATTATTATGTTCCCCAAACGAAGTTTGGGAACATATTGTTTTTACTCTGTTTCTTATTATTATGTTCCCCAAACGGAGTTTGGGAACATATTGTTTTTACTCGGTTTCTTATTATTATTATTATTTTTTTTTTCTTATTTGTTCTCCGGTACTTTTTTGTCCGCGAGTGTTCTCAGAAACTGTTCACCAAACTAAGTTAAAACCTTTTTAGGGTTAATGGGTGTGTAGTGTAGGTGTGCGGAACGAAGGTCATTTTGCGCGCATACGCCTGCACGTGCGTGCGCGTGAAATGAGTGAAATGACTGATATATCTAATATAGTCATAACTTTTACATTTTTTGATGAAATGCTTTGAAACTCATTATTTAAGGATATATTAATAGTGTTAATAATATGACACTGTCAAATTAGCACGAACTCACGCGCATGCACGTGTGCATCGCTCTGATTGGCTGAAACAAAAACCTCAATATCTTTTCTGTTTTTTGACAAAATGCTATGAAATTTAAAACATAGGCATACTTTAGGATGTCCTACAAAACGATATATAACAATTGTCATGAAAACATGCGCATGCTCGTGCGCTGCAATCTGATTGGCTTAAACTTTAAATGGCTATAACGTCCTTGTTTTTCAACCAAACAAGATGGGGTTTAGAACATAGACAGACATAATGGACTGCTACAAGAAGGTATGGTCGTCATGCACATGCATGCACGTGCGCTTTGATCTGATTGGCTGAAACAAAAATATCAATATCTTTTTCGTTTTTTGACGAAATGCTATGGAATCTTGGACATAGGCATGCATTAAGATATCCTACAATATGATTTGTAACAATTTTCATAAATGCATGCACATGCACGTGCACTGCAATCTGATTGGCTTAAACTTTAAATGGCTCTAACTCCCTTGTTTTTCAACCAAACAGGATGGGATTCGGACCTTACACAGACATAATAGACTCCTACAAGAGGGTATGGTCATCATGCACATGCATGCACGTGCTTGCACGTGAAATTGGTAAATTTAAGAATACACTTGAATGATCGTATTTTTAATGCTTTTGGATTAAACGCTTCAATATTTAGTATATCAAGATTTCTAAATAGTGGAGACAAGATGTTATCGTCATTATGCATATGCATTCACATGCGCACGCGTGCTATGCTAAAATTTGAATATACTTGGTATACTTCTGGGAAAACGTTGACAAAGTCTTAAATGCATAGAGTTTGCCTTTTTTTAATAAAGCTTACAGGGAATATGGCACGAAAAGGGATTTGGGGAGCGTTTGGGGAACATCTGTAACGGTTCCCGTTACAATTAGCACTAGTTTCTTTTGTAATTTTAGGGAATTTTTAAATAAAGATTTGATTACTTACTTATCTGTACCTTCTCTCTCACAGTCTGAAAATATAAGTACAAAAAGACATCAGGTAGAATCACAAAAAGGACACTGTCGCATGATCCTATCCAGCAATGAGCAATCAATCACAAAAATGACTTTTTTCATTATCCAATCCAGCAACTCACTTAGTATTCAATCATCCATTATTCTTTCTTTTGGGCTTATTTTTCCAAACAAATTCACCTAAGATGATTTTTTAGATTGATTTTTTAGCAAATTCACCTGAGTTGAGTTTCCCAGGGGTTGATTTTTTCAAACTCCCATGAGTTTACTCTCTCTGGGGTTGATTTTTTTTTTTTTTAACTGATACATGATTTGAGTTTCTCTGGGTTGAGTTTTTTTCTCTAACTCCCCTGAGTTCATTTTATCTGAGGTTGATTTTTTTTTCTAGCAAACTCACCTGAGTTGAGTTTCTTTGGGGTAGATTTTTTTTTCTAACTCCCCTGAGTTGACTTTCTCTGGGTTTGAGTTTTTTTATAACTCACCTGAGTTGAGTTTCTCTTGGGTTGAATTTTTTTAACTCACCTGCGTTGAGTTTCTCTGGGGTTGAGTTTTTCTGGAACAGTTTATCAGTGATCATAGTCAGAGGATAGGTGGACACAGTAGGCTCATACATCCTCAGAAGAGATGTCTAAAAGGTTAAAATACATGTATAATACAGGTATACATTAACACATTCACAATTTAAATTTTTTATGGGAAAACACCCCATTATCTTGCAGTGGTCTGAATTTATAGAAGCCTTATTACATAGTTATTAGAAGTGGATAACCTTTATAATAGCCAGTAGAATCTTTTCATTTTCCATAAATATCTGACGTTTGTCTGGGGTAACGTTTACATCAACGGATTCTACAATAGATAAGCATTCACTATCAAAGACAACAACCAGAAAATTAGGATTACGGAATTTATATCTTTAATATTATAGAGATGCATCATTATCTGTATCTTATATAATGAAATTGATTAAATCATTCTATTCATTTATAAAGCCAATTCTCTGATAAACGCTTATGGAAACTCTGTCAACTTTGTAAGCTCTATTGTAGATAAATAAATTAAGGATCCATATTATAATTAAATTCAGTTTTGTTGTTTACATGAAGTCAATGTGAAACTGATGGCCTACAATTTTTATGAGTTTTTCATATATCAAGGGTAAAATACATCAAAGAAAAGTAGTTAAGATTACATAGTTCATCATATCCATGGTATTTGTAATACATGTATCAATGTCTGAGATACCAAAGTTAAATTGCACTGCTATCAATTCTTACTTATTCTTACCTTTATCCATGGTGATATGAATGGCTACAAATGGGTACTGGTGACGATTAAACTGATGATACACTTCATTTATCACTTTTGTAATCTGAAAAATAATTGAAATCTTATCATACATCAAGACAATTGTCAATATTTTATCACTTTTGTAATCTGGAAGATAATTGAATCTAATCATACATAGAGGATATTCAATGTTTTTTAGTTGAATATGGAATTTATTGCGCTCGTGAAAATATCAAAAAGGAGTCTCAGGAGTGAAATAAATTCCATATTCAACTACAAAACATTGAATTTTCTGTTTATTACATTTTTTACAAAAAATCTTTGATTTTTCCTTTGCCCCAGTCTTTTGTAATACAGCCATTGGCTACATGACGTCATAGTTGAGCGGTTGAAACGTCATAGATAAGTGAGGTGAAAACACTGTAAACATGGATTTAGCAACATTTTTTTGGTAATTTCGACAGTTTTATTCGCTGTCAGAATGGTTTATTTATTTCCATCTATCTTATATTAGGTCAAGGAAGATTTTTTTTTACAACAATCTTCGTTATGGGAAGGGAAATCGAGAGTTTTCCCGCACTTCTGATATTCGTCACACTGTGACAGGATATCATTTTTATTCAATGAATAAATTACAGTATTTCACAGGTAAAAATGTAATAAATCAATACAATTGTCAATATTTTAAAGGTGTTTTCTTTGAAAGCACAGTAAAACTGCATGGTTATAGTGAACTTATAGATAAAGCAAATTTTTTTTGATTCACAGTAAAATTCAACAGAATTCTGGCTAAAAGAAAATATGATATAAAGAAATGGGATGTTCTGAATTGATTTTCTGCCCCATAGAGGTTATAAAAACGAAATAACAGCTCCTATAACAGAACTATTTAAACATTCAACTGAAGTTATTTTTATTTAAGTATTATATCTAATATTCATTTCATCAAAAAGAAAAAAAAAATAACATGCTAGTTCTCAAAGGTATATTGTATAAATATACTTTCCTCAACATATTTATAATTTTACAAATTCATTATACAAGTAAACAGATGAAGGAAAGAGTAAGTAAATTCACACATCCATGTTTTTTTCTATATTCAAATTTTACAGTAAAATTTAACAAAAAATAGGACAGACCTTTGCTGAATCAAATGGTCGTTTGTTGATGAAGAGGAATTGTCTGTCTGTAGCACTCCTCCCCACACCATGGGCACACTTAGAAACATAGCCTTCTATTCTACAAACAGAGAAAATCAACACCATGGGCACTTAGAAATATATCCTTCTATTCTATAAATAGAAAATATCTGTGCACTAAGAAACATAACCATCAATACTACAAACAAAAAATATCCACTTAATTTCAAACATAGCCATCAATACTATGAAGCGAGAAAATCCACACCACATGGCATTCATGCACATTTATAAACACAGCCAAATTAACAATCCTAAAATTGATATACATGTATCATATTATAAATAATAGCTCAATCTAATTAAATTCAGACTTCTTAGAATTTTACTGTGTTCAGAGTAGATCTAAGAAGTTTGATTTTAACTAAAATGTTTAACTGACCTGAAGCAGTTAACAATGTCCTTGTTGACCTTGAGACTGTACTCATCCAAGATGTCATCACTTGGGTCAAAGGTCACAAACTCTGTAAGACTGTGCATCTGTAGAAGAATGATTACAGCAATAAAAGAAAATGCAGCTTTTAATTTAAAACCCAAGAAAAGTTAACTTATAGTTTGCATACTGTAAAAATCACTTTAACTTTGTGGAATCAAACTTTTGTGGTTTTTGTAAAAATATTGCTTCAAGGGGATTTAATTGTGGTTGACAAACAAACAATTCTGTAGTAAAAATATGAACCATCCAAAGATAAGTCCACCCACACTGTCCCTCAAAACAAGTGTGAACAGTTGATTAATATCTGTACCTGTTTTGGTCCAAAAACATCTGCTATATTTTCCCTCAACGTTTGGTTTCCATTGCTGGACAACACTGTTGACCACCCTCTACTTGTTAAAAAAAAATTATTAATTACCATTTAAATGATTACCAGGGTATTCTGAATCTAATTAACAATACCTGTAGATATTTGATCTGCTCCCAGCTTTTGCTATGTTGCTTACCGTGTTTCTGATATACATGTATGTGGTGCAAATTAATTTCCTCAAAACTATATAGATAAAATTGAGTACATGTACTTTAAAAACTTTGAGAATTATTCTTATTTTACTTTTTTTTGGCATTTTAAAATCAATGGGTTATTTTTGGCTTAAAATCTTCAACTGGGTTTTGTGAAAATAAATTAATGAGGAGTATGGCATGTCATGGAGTGTTTGTAAAATTAGGACACACTTACCCTTTCTTGGATTGGTTAGAGCAGGTAATCCTAACTCCTGTACTGATAATGCAGTAAGAGTTCAGCACCTGAATCAATTTATTGAATTCCTTTTTGACATTCCTCTGGAATTCCTTGTGTCGAACAGGAAGAGTAGAGAACAGGTTCTGTAGAAGTACTGTTGTTCCTCTCTATTCAATATACATGTACAAGTTACATAACACTCTTATGTCAAACCCCACAAATTTACTGATAAAATATCTCTATATACCTATTATATTATTTTCATACAACATAAAACATGCTCATAGTGAAGAGGCTTACATTGAATTGACAATTACCACAAACTGATTTTTATTCCCAGCGACTTTCAAATATATTGTAAACTTAACAGATATAATGAATTACACTTATAGCGAAGTAAAACCACCCATCCCTGGCAGTTCATTATAGGCGTGTTTTACAGTAAATTATCTTTATGCATAAAAAAATGCTATTTAATGTTATACTTTGTATTCCAATAAACCTCAATAGTTTTAAGTTTGAATGTTTATAATTTCCATGAACTCTGTTCTGTTTGAGTGTCCTGGTTTTGTTCTGACATTTGTAGTTTGCAGCAACACTTGGTCAGTCCAAATCCATAGCGGACTTCTCTGTTCATTTGCAAAGTAATACCGGAGGGGGCATTCATTTCATTGTAATTAAGCATCCAATAGATGAGAAATATGGTGATCAACATTTGAAACATAAGCATGCTTGACCAAACAAAAGGACACACTGTTATTGTAATGGTAGTCAAACACCTTGTACACTTGACATTACATCTCTCCTTACAAACTCACATCCATACTTTATAATTTTTTTTCTACCTGATTTTATAAATGTATGAATAATTTGTCTTAATTTTATATATTTACACCTGTCTTGGTTGTGGAGACTTGGTCTTTATTTTTCCATTGTGATTAAATTCCAGTTTTGTTCCAACAGTTGTATCACCATGCCTTGTTGTAATTGTTAGGGAGCTGTGATAAAAAAAATAATGAAGTGTATTACTATATATGCACAAAAAAGATAAGCATTATATAATTCATTACAAACTACTGTACTGCTTAAAGTGTTGTCTAAAAGAAGTATAGTTTTGTTGCTCACATTTGAAAACACTAGACAAAAAGACAAAGTACAATAATTTATATGTATACCTGAGAGCACAAAGGGAGCTGAGGGCTTCCCCTCTAAAACCAAACGTGGCAACACTGGTCAGATCTGTGAAATCCTGAAGCTTAGATGTATGGTGCTTGAGAGCTAACAAAGGAACATTAGTGATGTCAGTGTAAAGTGTGCAGACAAGATTTATAGATAATAACAATGATAAATCAAAGGTCCATACTTAGTCCCTCAAAATTACTCTCCTCCACTCCGCTTCCATTGTCACTCACTTCAATCGACTCCAATCCGTAATCCTTCAGTTTTATTTCTGAAAAAAAGGTTATAACATAAAGCATCAAGATATAAAACTTAATCATTTAACTAAATCAAGCAGAAGCACATCAGTTGTGTCACTGAGGTAAAAAGTCATTTTTATCATTAAAAAAAATCAGTCATGGAAGTTGATGAATTAAAGTGGAAGAAATTTCAACAGCAACACCATTTATTCAACTAAAGAAAATACATTACACAGAGCTGATTCAGTGTAACTTTTTAGCATTTTTTTTTATTTACCAACACTGGTTGCCCCTGCATCAATGCTGTTTTCCACCAGCTCTTTGACTGCTGTGGCAAGAGTTAGAACAACCTGCCCTGAACAGATTCTGTGGATTGACTTTTTGTCGATTGCTTTGATTTCTTTGGCAAGTGACGCTTGTTCCTCCTCCCTGTAATGAAAAAAATAATTTACACAAAAAAAAGCTTTATTCAACATTTCTTTTAAGAAAATGTTAATTCATCATTTGAAACATAAATCCTGAAGCTTACAATAGATGAATTTCACATTCCTAAGAGTTATCTTCTGTTGTTGGCGTAACACTCATTTTTCCCACTTTGTCCTGTGTAAGTTACCTGTTAATATTTTTAATCTTCAAAAGTTATCGGACAATTTGGATCTGTACCCATATTGCCAGAGTATGGGGCAACATGAAAAACATAATGAACATATTCATACAGATTTTATTTCTAAGATACTGACCCATAAAGTTGGTAAGGTTATAGAGGGAAAACAATGCCTTAAGCCGGTTGACCCTGGATTGACCCCGCAAAGGGGAATAACTTTTGTAAATGTGAAAGTCGTCTATGTATCCCTGTAGACTCAGCATAAAAAAATATAATTAAACAACCCTTCTTTAAATGATGACATAAAACACACTCAGAGTAGACAGCTTAGATTGTTTACTTTAGGCCAACTTAAGGGAGAATAACTTGTACTAAGTACTCTATCCTAACAGACTCAGATGAGCAGGTAGATAGGACCAACGTTAGGAAGAATAACATTTAAATTTACTTTGATCCACTTAACAGACTTGAATGAAAAGGTAGATAGTATGGACAAATCTGACACCTCATTCATCAGACATAGAACATTTGAAATCCCTTGAAAGAATGAAAATTCAGACTAGTTCCCGTGAAAAATTAACCTAGCCGTAATTTGAAAAAAATATTCTGAAGTAAGTTTTCTTTATCGAATTTTGAAATTTATACAATATTTCTCTTATAAGTTCCATCAAATCAGAAAAACATAACTTATATGATTTAACTTCAACAATCAGTGTATATTGCATTGATCTGTTGATCATTTTTTGGCGCATTATTTGAACACTTACATTTGCATTCTGGAAAAAACAATGAACAATAATTTATATGGGGACATTTATGCTAAAAACTACAAAATTATCGATATTCTCAACATACTTACATAATCCATCTATCTGAAAGTTCAACAAACTGGTCAAATTATCGAAAGTATTTTTAAGTTGATTTTTTTCCTAACTTAGTTTATGTGGAAAGTGAAACTAGAGATTTTCTATTAGTTCGTACTTCTTATTATTCGGGTTTTCACATTTTCCATACCGCAATACATAAGAACACTTTTGTTTAAATCAGAAAATCATTTGCTGAACTAATATAGAATGCAATTTTTTTTATTTTAGAAAATCTATGATTATGTGTGACAACAAAAAGACCACTTTTGATTTAACACTCTGAGGATATATCTTTATTTCAGTGCCACTAACTCTAAATTAGTCCATGCGATTTGTCTGCATAAACAGGCAGGTAGCAGCAGGGGGAGGGCTGCTACTTTTTCAGGTAAGTCAAAAAAAAATTCTCTGGCTGCCTCCCCCCCCACTTTATAAAACGATGCTACGTGGCTGATAAAAACATTCATGGAAAGTTGGACTGCAACAAAATTCAGGCGCGGATCCAAGAATTGAAGTTAGAGGGGGCGCCAAAAGTAGGCAAGGGGTATGGGGACCGCCTTTAGGCCCCCAGTGGGTCCAGGGCAAAGCCCTGGTGGGGGCCCAGGGGGTGAAGCCCCCGGAAGCTCCTGGGTTCTAGAGATTTTGTAGGGTAAAAATGAGGTCTACCATGCAAGTACACATATTTACATTTTCTAGACGAAACTGTGATTTACGTTAACTTTGACAATTTTAGGGGGCGCGCGCCGGGTGCGCCCCCCCCCCCTTAAATCCGCCACTGAAATTTAATATCTGCAGAACTCTAGCATTTTGGTTTATAGTTATGGTCAAACAACAATATGTAAAAAAAAATGTCATACATGCAACTTTGTAGTTCTGTAGCTACATCGAAATCTGACAATTATATAAATATGATTCCCGAACCCTCAAAGGTTAAATGCAGTTTACATTGTGGAAACTTTCTAATGCCAACAAGGGACCTCGGTTTAAGCACACTCATCCGAATGACCAGTTTGCACGTTTCGCAATAGATTCGAACCCGTGACTCAGTCTAGAGCAGCGGACACCACTGTGCCACACCGAGAACGAATAATACACATGTAAACTCGGAAGCGTAAAAATTTACACCAACTATTTAAACAGCTGTGTCGTGTAAGGTTAAAGTACAGACAGGAGTGAGACAAGGTTGTGTTATGTCTGGGTTCCTGATCATCATTGTGGTAGACTGGATAATGAGAAATACCAACAATAAGAAGAGAGGCATACGTTGGAAATTTATGTCCACTTTTGAAGACCTGGATTATTCAGACGACCTTGCACTTATTTCCAGCAAACACAGCTACATGCAGGAAAAGACCAGGAGATTACAAGTTGTCGCGGGATATACAGGCCTAAAAATTACTGTTGAAAAAACAAAAAGCATGAGAATAAATGGGAAGAAGAAGGATGCCATCAGGTTGAATGATAAAGAGATAGAAGAGGTCGAAACATTTCTCTACCTGGGTGCCACAATGGACAAGACCGGAGGAACTGAGGCAGATATTGGGAGAAGGCTAGGCTTAGCCAGGACCGCCTTTGCATCCCTTGCCAAGGTATGGAAGTCAGCACAATACAGCACGAAGACCAAACTTACAAACGTTCATATCTGTGTTGCTGTATTGTGCTGAACTAAGGAGAACGAAAGAAAAAGATGTCGAAAAGCTTGATACGTTTCACCGAAAATGCCTTAGGAGGATCCTTAAAATACACTGGCCTGAAAAGATAACTAACCAACAACTATATGAAAGAATAAGATCCATACCTCTATCAAGCACCACCAAAAGAAAAAGATGGAGATGGATAGGCCACATCCTCCGAAGGGAAGAGAACTCACACGTTAGAAAAGCTCTCACATGGGCCCCTGAGGGAAAGAGACGAAGAGGACGGCCAAAGAACACCTGGTGACGCTCTGTTTAGAGAGAAAGGGAAGAACTGGGCTGGAACAGTTGGAAGGAGGGGCAGTTGTTGCCAGTGACCGCCGTAATTGGCGTTCGTTGTTGAACAGCCTCGTGCGTCCTCCGGGGCACGTAGAGGATAAGTAAGTATAAGTAAGTAAGTCGGGTAAGGTTCCATTTTATCAAAATTGGGCCAAACTCCACGGTCAACACGGTCAAGGTCAAAGTTTCTAAATTCATAACCTTCATTCCAAGGAAAGATCTTGTCATATTGAATATATATGTATGTATGTTAAAGAGGAAAGCATAATTACACTCCGTTTAAAATTATGCAAGGGTATTTTTCTTTAAAAGAGGATCAAACACCAAGGTCAAGGTATAAGGGGTCTCGCTGGCCGGATCAAAATATAGGACACTATGCAAAAAAGGTTAATTCTGATTGTTTAATCCGCTGGATCAAGACCGAAATAAGCTGGGGAGAAGTCCCTTTGTACGAATCTTTCGCCTCTAGATCCAACCCGCCAAACCACTCAATCCAGAGTGGAACCACCTGCATGGATGACCACTATTGCTGAATCATCGGTAAAAATCCAGTTTCTTGAGTGTACACCATGAGCCACCTATGCCAACCTACGAAACATCTGGAAATCTTCAATTATCAGAACCAAAACCAAAACCAAAATAAGGATATTCAAAACAAATGTCATTAGGGTCCTCCTTTATGGATCTGAGTCATGGTGACGTACAAAATCATCCAAAATCTAGATATCTTTAAAACAAGATGTCTCTGTAGAATACTCAAGATATCTTGGCCGAATTCATACAGGATGAAAAAACGCACAGAGCTGCCATATCTGACCAGATGAAAGAGATACGGTGGATCGGCCATGTTATGAGAATGAAATCATCAGATATACCAAGCGTATAATATAGCCTTCAGAGGGACTCCAACAGGCGAAGTAAACAAATGGCGATCAAAGGAGACATGAATGGCGACGATCAAAAGAAATGAAAGATCAGGGATGGACTTGGGGCATGGTACAGTCAATGTCAGCAGAAAGACAGAGATGGAAGTCCTCAGTGCAGAAACTATGTGCTCAAAGAACGAAAAGGACTTAAAGTATTAAGTACATTATGAGCTATACGAGATATGACTTCATGTTTAAGCTGATCAAAAAATAAGAAAACCGCTAGGGACGAAACCTTCCGATGATTCAAAAGATCTCCCTTTGGTCGAAAGCTAAGACAACCCAACTGCATGGGTAAACCACTGTTTCTTAATCCCCCTTTAACCATCGTCTCAAGCCACGGTTCGGAATCAGCATGTAGCTCTCTCCAGAATGGGAGAGGATCGGGCATTTTGGCCGTGGTTTTCAACGATGCCCTTTAACCTGAAAAAAAAAACCTTCATGAAAAAAAAAACATTGAGATTCGATTAAGAGTTTTTCTCAAGGCAATTTGCACGGCCATCCCCCTGTTACCCAGAAGGACGGGGGTTCCATCCCAGATCATCCCTCGAAAGGGGGTATAGAAGCTCACAGGAAAACCTATAATAACGGGGAGATTTACTTGGAAAACCAGACAAATCAAAACGTACACAGCACGATCGAGCTAACGTTTCACCTACTTTTTGAAGGTATGTCTTGGCAGCGATTTACAGCTACGTATGCATTGTGACTTCATAAACTGTATAAATACATGTACTGTATTTCTCAAAGAAATTGAAAAAGATATTCTGGTCGTTCTCGCGCTATTAAAGTATATTTTTAAAACAAAAATACTGCGATCTGACTTCCTAGAGCCCTATCTGTTGTCAGATCCTACTTCTATCAACATGACTTTAGAAAGTCATTTTTAACATTCTAAAAGACATAAAAAATATGACGGTCAAAAAAGGAAGAAAGATTTTTTTTAATAACAATAGGTAGAGAATTAAATTTCAGGAAAACAAATGCACTGTGCTTACAGAGAATACCCAAAAGAGATTGAGAACTGCAATAATTACGGAATGTACCCGCAGAACGAACCACATCAAATTCCTCACCATCATCTTTATCGCCGCCACAACCACCAATGCAAATTTCAAAGCATTATAAACTAAAACGAGATTGGAACTGAAATTTCAGGAATTCATAGTTAATATCCAAAAATATGTATACAATTTGAATGTCAAGGAATTTCCAGAGGAGAAGGATAACATGTTTTCTTCGGTGAATACTGGTATTTAGACACCTTTTAAAGCTTTTAAACGTCAAATGCTATTAGATCTAACGATTGTTTACGCCTCGACGTTCGCCACCTTTTCTGGATTCCGGCATTTAATATGAATTTACTTAATGTAACCATTTCAACGAAGACTTTATTTTAAACAAAATAGAAGCTACGCAATAATCTAAGAAAAAGTTTAAACCAGGTGAGGGGGGTTTAGCATTCGTCATAATTATGTTTCACGTCAAATACCCTCACGGAAGTGGTGGAAAGAAAGCTGAACACCTGTTAGTGAATAAAAAACTTTAAAGAATAGGGCAAAAATCTATCGTTCAGATTCCTGTGATAAATTTTGGTATTAGCAAACGGGCAAACGTTGATCAAAATGATTACCTTGAGTCATTGTGATCTTCTGGTTACACAGTCAAAACCGGAAAAAAAATCCAGAGAGGTTACCCGAATGGAAACCAAAAAAAAAAAAATGAAACGCATGAGATTAGAAGATGTAAGAGCCAATGAACAAAATAACCGTCATCTAGGTCTTATGAAAGCCGGTGTGATATCCATCAATCTTGTAATGCTCTAGAATGGGGTAAAATACAACAGGTGCTAATTCGTATGTTATCGACTTAAACTCCAACTCTAAAAACTCGACCTTAGAACTAGCGTACAAAGGCTACAGATGCGGAACTTGTTAAAACATTTTATCAGAAGACCATCATTATCTTGCTATTTGATACATATACAAGTTTCCATAATTGCCACCGTTGCAACGCAGGGTTCAGGAACATAGATTGATTGATTGTATGTATGTTGTTTAACGCCACTCTCGAGAATTTTTCACTCATTTGGATTTGCCACCATTTCCCGATGGAGAGCTGCAAATTTTGTCCTATACTCGGCACTCAAGGCCATTGAGCAGGGAGGGATCTTTTTTGTGCCAGCACCTACTGCGACACGTTATACGGTCTCATCCGATGGACCGATCGCCACGTCCCACAGTGGGATTCGAACACGCGACGTAAGGATCAACTCCTTACTTCGCGACTCTAGAGCAGACACTCTTACTCCTGTGCCAAGAGGGTGACCAAGAACAAAGAGGACCATTGTACTAAGTGTCCTCATCGTGTTTGTTTTGTTTAAGGGACATATCACGTCCTCCTTAAAGGAACGGTATTTCTTTTTTTCGACTTCGCGGTTAAAAGACCACCACATCCATGTGCAATTTAATGCGACGATGCCAGCAATGCGATAAATGATTGTCTAAAAGCACCAATACAGAGGACAGAAACGACTCTGTGGCTGTAAAAAAACCATAAGCAGCTACGTTCAAGAATGCATCCAAGTATACGTACCCGATTTGTGCTCGACCGCTTAGCCATAGAAGCCACGACTACCTTATTACACGATGGAGGTATCATCATTATCCAGAATATCCAAGGGTACGACGGACAGTTCATTTTAAATTACTTGGACCTTACCACCTGTATGAATTCTCTGAGCATCACCAATGGCACTAAAATCTTACATATGGAAATCCTCTGGTTGAAATTCATCGATTCTTTTAATATTTTTATTCATTTTCTACCTTTTGCCCTATTCAAGATGCCGTCCGCTGTCGTATTCACCCAACTAGAAAATGGTATTTTCCTCACTTTTTTTCAATAAGGAAGAGCATCAGAATGACGTCAGTTGACTACAAAGCAGACTACATGTCTATCAGTGTATGACAAGCCTTTTTTCCAATGATACGACCAACAAGCCGGAAAATTCTTTGATTTCAAGAAAGAGTTTCTAGAGAATCGTGTTCATACTTTGACACATTAAGATGGTGATGGTGTACTCAGTTTTATGTCACAATGGAGACTCAATTACAAGTAAAACCTTTCCAGGATTGCATCACTTTCACCAATGCGGCCAATTTAGATAACCATCGAAGATTCGTGCCCGATATAGGGTAAAATCCTACTCGACAATATTCCACCAAAGCCTGTCGCTGGTGAGGTAGTTTAATCAATGCAACAGGACGGGTCTACCATATGACAAGCTACTGGAACTGGTACTGGAAAAGGTTTGCGTTTTATACATAAGAATTTAGGGAACAAACTCCAAGTATCTCATGTCTCCTGCACCGTAATACAACCACGTAGCATTCCTCCGATCTCAGTAGATGGCTCCCGGAAGTTGATGATCGAATTTGTGGTGCCAGATAGGAACTATGGATTAGGTCATTTCTACTTAAGTCCTAACTCCTTTTCAAAGTTTGCTCGTGTAATTGCTGGTAAGTTAACTGAATTATTTAAGGATAAGTTTGGGTCAGAGGATTCGGGGAGCAAGTGGGGCATCCGTACCTATAACATTCGTAAAATTCAAAGACGGTGCTAGTGGTTCCTGGTATCCATCAACAGGATAAGATCCGATCTTAACTTCTCCCCGTTTCTAGCATGTCCATGGGTAGGTCTGCCCTGTTGATTCAGCCAACTTAATGAAGGATTTGGAGATAACAAGCGACATGCAGGCTTTAATGGAATATTGACTAGTAGAATCAAAACTCTTTGTTTTGAATGATGATATACTGGTATCTTCGACGTTAATCTAAATTGGCCGCAATGGCAAAAGTGATTAATTCCTGGAAGTGTCTACGTGGAAGAGTCTTCAGTGTGGCATAAAACTGAGCACATCATCTTCGTAAGGTGTCCATGTCAGAAACACAATATTTAAAAAAAATCTTTCTGGAAATCAAAGATTTTTCCGGCTTGTTCTGCGTATCATTGGAAAAAGGCCTGACATATACTGATCAACATGCAGTCTGCTTTATAGTCAACTGGCGGGGTTCAGGCTCCCAAGTAATTCTGATTCTCTTTCTTATTGAAAAAAATGCGGAAGAGGATTTCCATGTAAACATATAAGATTTGAGTGCCGTTTGTGATGCTCGGAGGATTCATACATGAAGTATAGACTAAGTAATTTAAGATGAACCGTCCGCCGAATCCTTGAAAATTGTTGGGTATGCCGACGGTCCCAACGTGTAAAAAGGTGGAATTCTTAACTCCTGTGCTGATGGGTTGCAATAACCACTCCATTAAGTATTCACCCTTCTAAAGACGTCTATGCGTCCACAATAATGACAGGGGTCTTCTATAGCTACGTGGACGCAATGTTGACAAACGCGCCGAGACACGCACAAACTGGGGACGTGGATGCCATTTTTGGGGTTGCATTCGAAATCGATATCAACGAACAACTGTAATGATACATTCTCTTTCTTTCTCTCGGGTTTCACTTGGACGTAGCACAGATGGTTACTGTTTATACAGACTTCTTACAGATCTTGAATTGTTTTTGTCCTGTGCAATGATGTTAGCGAGCTAGTACTAGTAATTTTATAGACATCTCTTTACCACAATAATCCATAGTATCGTCCCATTAAATTGCACTTGACTTTGGCTGTCTTTCAACCGAGAGATCGCAAATTATTTTCGTAAAAACCTTCTTAAGAGCAAAAATAATCCATGACACCAATCTCAGGAGGTACAGCTCCCGTCCGAAGGGCATGGAGTGTTCCCTAAACATAACGAACAGAGATGAGGACTGTTGGTACGATGGTTTTCCATGTTATTGAACCATCGTAAAACTGGAAATAATGGGTATATTTGACATGATGGTGATAGTCTAATCAAGTCCCACAAGCCTTTTCACACGAGTTTCAAGGTTGAGATTTTAGAAGGGGAGTTGAACTGAAATATTTTCATTGGATATAAATGGGGAACTAACACCTGTCATAATTTACCCCATTCTTAAGCTCCACAAGATTGATGGATATTATACCGGCTTGTACCACTAGAGCTAGATATTCTCTGATCAATGGCTCTTACATCTCCTAATCACATTTCATACGGATAAACTCTCTTGGTTTTCCGGTTTTGACTGGGTAACTGAGCGACTACGATGACTCTAGGCAAACACATCATATTACAGGAATTGTCAATCTAATCGATAGATTTTCCTATTCTTAAAAAAATCTCCTTTTTATGGAAAAAGGTGGCTGGCTTTATTTCCACCACAACACAAGGTTTAAAATCCTTCATATATTGTTGCATGGCTTCTGTTTTGTTTAAAATGCTCTCAATAAAAAAAAAATCGTACCAGATGTCGGAATCCAAAGATGGGTGGCGAATTTGAGGTGTAAAAAATTGTTAGGTTTTAAAATAGCAAATTCCTTGAAATCCACAACATGCACATTTTTTTCGTCAATAACTTCCCCGTAATGTCCGGTCCAATCTCATCTTAGTAAATATAATGCTTTGAAATCTGCTCAGGTGATTGTTGCGGCGATGATTGATTGAATGTATTTTGTTTTACGTCCCATTCGAGAATGTTTCACTCATGTAGAGACGTTACTATATACCGGTGAAGGGCTTCAAATTTTGACCTTTACTCGGCATTCAGGGCCATTGAGCAGTGATGGATCTTTATCGTGCCAATGCCTGTCGTGACACGGGACCTCGGTTTTTTAGGTCTCATCCGAAGGACCCAGAACTTGAAAAACGGGAGGGTATATAGTAATCGGGATGTCCGTCTGTTACGCTTTGGGGTACCCATCTCTTATCCTCAACTCCTCTCAAACCAATGAATGGAATTTGATGAGACTTTCACAGAATCTTTATTTCATGTTGCCATTGTGCACCTCCTATTTTACTTTTTGATCCGACACATATTTTGGATTTCCATGTACGTGTATACTGGCATTATATTCATATGGAAGGCAGGGTATCATTTAGTGAACTCATTGCTCACGGTACCTCTAGACTAAATCTATTTTTAGTAGTGATGGAAAAACCAGAACATATCTTTTTGTTTTCTTCGAGAAATGCAATATTTAAACAGTTTATGATGTCAGAATGCATGTGTAGCTTTACATTATGTACATAACACGTAAAAAAAATTAGATGGAAGCGTTAGTGCGTGTTGTGCACACGAGCACTGGAGAAACTGATTTTTCTGGTTTTCCAGGTAACGGAAAAAGATCCTGAAACAGGTAAATAATTATAAACCCCTGTTGAAATTTCAGGAGTTCAGTTGTGCTGTTGTATAGCTTGAGAGAGATCTGAGGCATTTGCTGCATATGAAACAGTGTGTACCGATACAAGCTCACAAAACGTGGGGGGGGGGGATTTAATAACATGTCCTCATTATATTATCGGGAAGACCTACGGTTAGTTTTCACATAAGCCCTATATCCCTTTTGAGGGTTGCTGTGGGGTGGAGCTTCCGTCCATATGGGTGACAGGGGATACAAATAGCCTGGAGAAAAACTCATCTCCGAATCTCAATATTTTTTATGAAGGTTTCTTTTTTCAGATAAAAGGGTTATCCAGGTGGTTACACTCGATTGGGTTGTCCTACCCGTGGGAATCTTTCGATCAAAAAAGGGGTTCCTTTGACTCCTCAGGGGATTTCGTGACAGCGGGATTTTAAATTAGAGTTTGTGGGTTGGGCCTAGGGGCGAAATATCCGCCCCATCGGATTTCACCCCAGTGTATTTCGAACTGGGTCCAATTAATGAACTGTTGTTAATTAATTCGAATCCACCTCATTTACATAAAGTTCTAGATTCTGACCCTGCCAGTTGGACCCCTTAAAATACTTAACCAGGGGAGTTTTTGTAACAAGGAATGCACATGTGAAATATGAAAAGGTATGGCCAAAGTTGAAATTTTCCAAAGTGGGTCAAATTCCAAGATCAAAGAGTATGAATTGTTGTCACATGGAAAAACGTTAAATACGAAAACCTAAGCACGAACAGTTTAAAAGTTATGGCCAAGGTAAATCAAGTTTTTAAAATGAAGATCAATTGTCAACCTCAAAGGGTAAAGTTGTTGAAACGTAAGGAAAACTTCGTCAAAAGAATACATCCGTAAATTATGAAAGTCCTAGATTTACTGTCATATCTCTCCTTTTGTGTGATTGTAAATCAAAACTCATCTACAAGGGTTAATCTCCCGCGTGGCCCAGTGGTTAGATCGTCTGCTCTAGAATCGCTAAATTAGAAGTCGCGTGTTTGAATCCCAATGTGGGGCGTTGAGACCGGTCCTTCGGATGAGAACGTATAAACCGAGATCCAGATCCCTCTATGCTCAAAGGCCTTGAATGCCAAGTATAGGACAAAATTTGCAACTCACCACCGGCAAGTGGTGGCGTCTCCATATGAGAGAAAAATTCTCGAGAGGGACGTTAAACAAAAAACAATCAATGAATCAATCAATTTAGTACAATTCTTAGTTAACCGAGGACTATCAGTAAGGCTGGGTATTCTCGACGGTACATACATGTATACTGAAAGGAAAAACATACGCAGGGTAATATGATACGCAAAAAAAGTTTAACGCATGATAAAAAATTACGAAAATTGGTCAGATGAGAATCTTGGTTACTATGCATTAAAATCAGTGCTCAGAATTACTCAACCGTGAAATGTATGACGTCACGTCGGAAAAGTGCTAAAAAGCCAAAAACATGTGCAACTTGATTACGACTAGTTTGTCAACGATCTTTTTGTACCATTTGATGCACTTGAGATATACAAATTGATTTTCAGTATTTGTAGACGAAATGCATTTCTTGCAATCTTGTGACAGTTGATGAAAGTTCCATGGGGTCTGGCTTTTACGTTGCCTACGTAAGGACAAGGGCAATAGCAGCTTGCTCTGCAGTCGCTTGTAATTTTTTCCCCATAAAACGTCATAACCGTCGTCAGAGAGGGTCTTTTTCAATCAACCGTGACATTGACGCGTAACAGAGTCACGACAAGATCGGGTTATTCGTCCTGCCACCTGTTTAATCGCCACTGTACTACCACAAAACTGCCATTAATAGAGTAGGTTATCATAATCATTACATTCACCATAAAAGTGAAAGAGACCGATTGCGAGATTTGAATCTTTGAGTTTGTCAACTTTACGTTGGGGTTCCTCTTACTGGCGCATGCGCGCGCCGTTTGATAATTTTTTGGCGTGTTTACCTCCGGCCCATTGTAGCCTGGGTTTATCAAACTTTCTAGCAAAAAATCACATTTACCCACTCGACTTTAATTCTTTTTGCTCATTGAACATCCGTTGGACTGAGTGGAAGATAGGGTTCGAAATGCCGAAGATGGTCCCTTTTAACTGTTGAAAAGGTTGAAAATATTCCTATTTGTAGGATAAATTAAGACACTGATGAACTCCATGCAAAGGAGAAAAAAGACTGTGATAGTTGCGCGGAGGAGACATTGAAGATAATGAGAATTTTCAATTTTTCACTTTTGAGGGGTTTCGTCATAACATTTTCAATAACTTACGAATTATGACTCTAAGTCAAATGCAATTTTGGTTACATTTTTATTAAAAATGATTCTAAACGTTAGATACGGATACTAGAAAATACATAAGGAAAATAAGAATTATTTCACATCTGAAGTTTACCCTGCGTTTCTTTTTCCTTTCAGTATGATTAGTGTCTGAAATTTACACAGATTTTCATTCACCGCTGAAATATACATTCCGGCGAATGTCAACCAGTGTGTCAATGATCCAATCACAGTATTTTGTATGGCAAATAGGTGGGGCTTAAGTCGTCTCATCGTTGTCAACAGTGGTTTAAAGTTGCTGGTGTTATGAATTCCCTTAACCAATGAGAATCTATTCGTCGTTTGTGCGACGTTAATTACGTAGTGTTGAGAAAGTCACGCCCCACTGAAAGTCCAAGGTTAACTGAGAATCGTACTACAAGGGTTATCTTTTCCATCTACAGGAGTTATCTGTCTTCAAATGTTATATGATAAGAGAAAGAAATATATCTCGGTTTAAAGAAACTAAATATTAATGTCTTAAGTAATTGATAAATATACATGTATTGGCAATAAAGAGGGTATAAATCAATATTTGTAACAAAGTTCAGATTTCATTGAATTGTCCATGTAATGGTCAACGTTATTAAATTAAACTTTGATTAAGACAATTCATTGATTTGCTTGGAATAATTTCCATGGAACTGGCTAAAGTGCTGAGAAAGCGTAAACTGATACGAGATTCAACGTTAATTCACATTCCACATGATCCGCCCCAACGGCTATAAATAAAGCTTAATCCGTTACAATTATGATTATTTTTCTTCCTCGACTGTAAATTTAGCGGGACCGCTGCCCGATACATTGCCGATTAACGTGAATACAACTGTACTTCTGCTTGTCGGAGGTCGATGCATGGACATGGTGCCAACTCTTCTGCGAAGAAAGCAACTACAGAGGTTTGTTATTATACTAGGGTTTTACCGTATCTCTACTATTAATTTCTTCTCCAGGAAGATTTGCATGACTGAATCTTCTGACATGAGGCCAGTGGGGTTTATTGTTGTAAACAAACGAGAGAATGTTGAGAGAACGTCCGGTGTGTTTATTTCACCATGCATATAAATCTTGGGGCTTATTGATTTCTTTTGTGATAGTTTCGCTTCGGCAGTGTACATGGTATATGTCTAGCCTTATTCATTGAAAGCATTGGATTTAAATGTTGGAAATGTACAAGTATGTGTGTAAATGCAGATAGTACTCTTCTTACTAACAAGGGGCGGGAAACTTTCAGATACGCGTATTTTCCCCAAGGGTCTGGACTATATCATCTTGAATATTACTGTTCTTGTTGCAGCTTTACAATAGAATACAAGCCAAATTAATATTTGATCGGATTACACGAAAATTGAAACCATGTATCGTTTTAATTGCAGGAGAGTGACTCGTACAGCATGTTTGAAATTAATTAGCAGTTTCACCTGCATAGACTTAACTCAGGTAAAAAATTATTTCATATATCTTCATAAAAAATTTGTCATTTAAATTACAGTTAGAGAGCAAAGATAAAGACGGCATGCAGTATTTAACTGCTAAAGTATTGAAAGGCCATTGTTTTATCAATATTCTTCATACTGGTTAAGCTGACACGCACTGTGGATTTTCGCCGGGGGATCGGTTAATGAAAATTATCAATAACCATGGCATGGCAGTGTCGGCTACGAAAATATTTCGTTTAAGAAGAAGAATTTATAGCGCTCTGATTTTTTAAAGAAAGTTCTTATACTGTTTAAACCCAGCGAACAATTTCTTTCAGTGGCTATGTCAATAAACCTTTGTAATAAAATACTGCATGTATGTCATGAGTTTCTATTTGCCTTTTTAAAATCATTTAAAGCCGATATTTCGCATCATTTATGTAGTCATTACATTGAAAATACGAGTTTGACAGTATACACTTTTATGTAAACCAAACAATTAAATAACGACAGCTGAACTGAGGGACCACCAAGACACCGAATAATTCACTTTTACCACAGAATGTTTTACCTTTTAATATGAGTGATCATTGATTAGATAATGAGGAAGTTTGAAAAATATAGAATGTAAAAATATTCTGGATTTTTTTCTTTTGGTGATAATTGATGAACTAATGAGGAAATTTTAAATATATAAATGTAAAAAAAAAGTGAGCTAGAATTTTGGGAGCGTCTCAAAACTTGAAAGGAGATGTTGTGGTTACAAATACGCACTGTACATGTACATACACATACATTAAATGTATTGTATTGCAGCCGAGTCACGAAACCTTTCTCTTCCCTAAGTTACAATGTTGCACAACATTCATTCATTTGTCACACTTTTATCTTCAAGACCAAACTTAGCAAAAACTAAATTGGATATCAGAGATAAGACTCTAATTTCCTCCAAGATTAACGAAATAAACAAGAAATAACAAAACTGTCAAACCAGATGATATATTTTAAAAATTCATCAAATTAATTTCATGTTTGGGTGTATTACTGACTCAAGACATTAGACAATAACCTACCATCATACACTGTTAACTTTCCTTATTGATATGATATTTAGTGAAAGGCCAGTGTTGCTTTGC